>NC_068363.1:45226598-45357830 GCF_020536995.1 Dreissena polymorpha
TTGCAGTTCTCAACTAAATTTAACAGATTTAAATGAATGCCCGGAGTTACGGCAATGACAATCGATCATTGTTCATTTTTACTCGACATTTTGTTTCAGTTGTGATTTTAAATTCTGGTATGATAATGATTAATCCAGTTGTAATTGTATGTTTTTTCAATTGGGATTGATATAATTTACAAAAGTACAAAATTATACACAAGTCTCTGTTGAAATAAAGGTATTGCTTCATGACGTTTTATTACTGTTTATAACTGTTGTATTAAACTTCCTTTCTTTTGAAGCATAAAATTAAATATTTAACCTTCATATGGCAAATACTACATTATTTACAGACTCATAATAAATACGAGCAATTTCTGATATGTATCAATTTATTGATTTAACTTGAGATTAACCTCTTAAAAATCGAGTTAAGTGTCGATTTAACGCATAGAACATAACGCTAAAGTCTCATAAAAGTGACGTCGAGAGGACGAAGAGGATCTTAAAACAATGAAACACACACTCACAGAACATCAAGTGAGTTATCATTTTCATAGAACAGCAAGTGAGTTATCATTTTCATAGAACATCAAGTGATTTATCATTTTCATATTTTCATAGAACATCAAATGAGTTATCATTTTCATAGAACATCACGTGAGTTTTCATATTCATAGAACGTCAAGTGAGTTATCATTTTCATAGAACATAAAGTGAGTTATCATTTGTTAACATGCTTTCAAATGTCAATTGGGACGCTTATTTGTTGCAACCTAATATTGTGTGAAGTGTTTTAATTTACTGTATACTTGTTAGTTATGAGTTTACGTAATATGTGTATAGAATAGTTAACGAGAAGCTGTGTTCGATTACCTTTACAAACGAGCATCTAGTGGACTTCACGATCCTTCGTTATCTTCAATAGTATCACAAGTATATATTTAAAACGTGTTTAGGCGAGGTTAAATATTGAAAATTATTGGGAAAATATTTGTTTAAATTTTTTAGTAACGATTACTTTTAAAATGTACTTGTGATTTGATGCATATTGTGTCGCTTTTCATATGAATAAATGATCAAGAAAAGTTAAAGAACAAAGACGGCCCATGTGAATAGTAAAATCACTGGTCGAAGAGATTAGGAAATCTGACAATCAATATTTGATTAAAAAAAATAATAATACAATTATAAACTGTGGAACAGCTTAAATGGACTACACGGATTCGGATCTTCCTAAAGCGTAATTAGCCAAGTTGAAGACTAGCCGATGTCTTGGCTATACAAATTAAAACAATCAAACATTGGGGTCGGTTATCTTTGTAAAAAAAAATGCAGGTTATATTTTAATACGATTATGTGCATAGCGTCTATTTTTCCGTCATCTTATTTTTTTTCATAAGTTAACTAATTAATGAGGTGTATATCAAGAGGAAAGGACACAAACACTCAATTCCAGAGTTTGTTAAATCCAACTGCAGTAGTCATCTAAATGGCTTATTGACATTAAATGAGGTCTTTAAGTCCATATAATGTTGATAACACACAATTTACATAGCGTTTATATAGCAATAATATAAAATGCATGCGCTGTAGCTTCTCGTTAAAAACTACGACTTTGGGTTTTGATACTTACAAATGGGATACTTTGGTAAGTTACATCCCTTGTGGCATAACTGCAAACTACAGTAAAACTTTAACCAGTTTAACCTTTAACTGGTGATGGAACTTGTAAGCTGAACCATAAACCAACTTTAAAAAATGAGATGTAGTATGAAGGTAGTATGCAGGTAGTATGCAGGTGCACGTCCACAAAAGCAGACTTGATTAAAAGATTAAACCACAACTTATAAGAATTGAAACCGAAGGAAAACAATAACAGTCTTATTATAGATGATTTTTTGAATCACAAATATTTAAGCATTTACGTGGACAAAAATTATGCAATCATGGTCATGTCATTATTTTCTCAGAAACACCCATAAGTTATGACATGAATAAGGGGATTGTTTCATAGTCGAATGAATGTTGTTACAAGTACATAATACATGTAAACGCGTGACACGCATCTGCCGGAAATGAATACACCACAATTGCAGTTGGCCATTCATCAACACTATTAATTGTTTATATTATACTTAAACAAACTGGATTTTTGATAATGTTGTTATTCGTAAAACATGAAAGCACATATAAATAAACGCATTTATAAATAACCTCATATTGAAAGCAAGTTAATATGAGCTCGACATGTTTATGTGCGCGTTGTTAGATCTGAATCAAACATTCTCAATTCCAGCCGTATTTTTTTCTTTCTAGATATTCAAACGCGCATAGCAATCAATTTACAGTCTAATTGTACAATTATAATGAACACATGTTCATGTTAATGCTACGACTATGCTCCACGCTTAAGTTTACAAGCGTGTTTGTTTTTCAACCGAAAGTTAATTAAGCTTAGACAAAAGCTATCTTACATAGATAAAACGTACACGATGCTCACATATAAAAATGAATCTTAGCTTAAAATAACTACTTCATCAACGAGCCTTAAAATATTTTCCGCAACAATTGTCATTGCTTGAACGATAAACATTCGGCTAAATAATTAATTAATTTAAGTTCTCAATTAGTAACAGGATATCACAATGTTCCTTCTCGTATGTAACTGTATACATGTAATGGGATGTCTGCTAAAAACACTTAGATACCGATCCAGCAATGTTCATTGTACGCTTCCACTCAGTGATAAGACAAAGATTAAATTGTATGCAAAGGACAACCGGTATTTTTGTGACAATAAATATTATACGTTTTCCGTTTCATTTAAACCTTACAAAATACATTCTACGACTTAATACACGTCTATTGACAATAGTAAAAAGTTTCTGATAAATGGCTTCAATAATCCAAAACATATCAAAATAATGCTCACATAAATAATTGTTAAGGTAAGGTCGCAATAAAAGAGATAAAAGTAGATTGAACTAATATTACTTTTATGTTTTACAACCAACCCATCACCATATGAGAACTTAAAAAAGAGAAATACGGAAAATATATAAAATTTACACAATATTGATACGGTAAATAATGTTTATTCTAATTTTTGAAAAGAGAACCACGGAAAAAACATAAAATTGACACAACATTGATACGGTAAATAATGTTTATTCTAATTTTGAAAAGAGAACCACGGAAAAAATATTCAAACAATGTTGCGACGGTGAATAGTGTATAAAATCACTTTTGTTGTGTTGGCGCTCATTTGTTAAATCTGGTCCTCCGATATTTAAACGCTTTCAAGAAGCGATATATAAAACTAAAAATCACAAATCAAATTTCAGGAGTTTCTTTCGCTCTCGAAATAAGTGTTCATATACCTGTACCATATAGTTAACATGTGCTTGACATTATGTCGTTTTGACGATGACATTCACTTTAGTTTTTAAATCCTCCCAAAAGGCTGTTATTTCCCCATCGCTACCGTTTCTTGGGTAATCAATAAACGCATCATGTCGCAATAGCTGCAGATTTTCCGGAAGTCCTTGAGTTGAGTCGGAATTGTAAAACATCGCCAGAGATATCGGTTTTCCTCTGTAATTCGATTCTTCATTTGTAATATGTGCAGCTATATTCCATTCCAAACTCTGTCTTGAACCGTTTGAGAGAATAAACACAACAACTCGACTCGCGTGAATAGATTTTGTTAGCACGTTGCAAAGCGGTAGTCCATCCAAAATGTCGTCATGCACAAACACAACATATTCAAATTGAATAAGTTTTGGTTTCAATGTTTCCAAAACGAATTCACGGGCGTCTTCCTCGTAGGCTAGATAGATGGCATACTTGAATCGTGAAAATCGCAACGAATTGTCAAGGGCTGTATAGTCGTTAGATGTTGTATCATTACTATGCCCAACATAGTACCAATAGCGAATTTTCCATCTTAACCGGTGTATGAAAGAAGCGACGATAATATTTACGACAACAAATAAAATAACGACCAATGTTATCAACAACGACGAGTATGAGGTGCAGAACTTTTGAAGGAATGTAATTTGGTATACTAAATCGTTCTTAGTCCATATGGCTATTGGTGATGGAAGGGCCGAAATATTGTGAATGTAATAACAAGTTGATATTTTCACCGATAGGAGATTGGAGGTTGGCGCTGTGTGTTCAAGAATCCACTCTAATACTTCTAGGTTGTCACATGAACAAGCAATAAAATTTTTAGACAAATCAGCTGTCAAAGTGTCGTTATTCCTGGATGAAACGATGTCATCAAGATCCGATCGCAAAGTGTTGCTCAAAGTGTATATGCGATTTTCTGATAGATTTAAAACGTTTAAAAATGACATGTGAGCTAGTCTGTGGTCAAACTCAATTAAATTATTTTTAGACAAATATATCCATCGCATTTTTGTTTGATTCTTAAAAAAGTTGGGATGTATGTTATTTATTTTATTTGTGGACAAATCGACGTATTCAAGTTCCGAATTTGAATTAAAAATGCTCTTATGTTTGACAAGATCATAAAGATAATTGCCTTGGAGATGCACACGCTTCAGTTTTGGAAAATTAATAAAGACATTTTCATTAGAGACAGAACAAAAGTTGTTGCTCAGATCTATTATTTCGACATTTATGCCACCGTGAATAGGTCCTGCCCAGCAATATAGCAATGAATAAGAAGCATTGATTATTTTAACGGAATTATTTGGATCGATATAAAAGTCGTATATTGGTAAGCCAATTTTACTATGACTGATATCTAAATATTCCAATTTCGGTGGTAGAAATGCAGTTATTTTAATTGTTGGAATATACAACAGCGGTTTTGGACAATCTTTGGCTTTGAAATGTCCAATCTTAGAATGTTGATTACCTATAACGGCTAAACGGTTATGATGTTTAGTGTTATTGTACGCATTAGTTGATGTGTAATTTATATATTCAGACAGAAAATCAGTTGAATAATCTGATTTATCAAAATCTTGCAAGATGGCGAACGGAAGTCCCATGTGCGAATACGATGCTTCAAGTCTTCTTACGTTTTAAAGTTGATATGCATAAAACATATACACACCGAATTCAAATTTGTTTCGTCTAATTCTGATATATTCCAAAGTTTTAGGAAATAACGAAAACGCATCTTTATCGATTGAACTTATCTTGTTATCATCAAGGGAAATCATTTTAAGTGAGATGTGTTGAATTGATTCAATCATATTCCTTGAAATGAAGACAGAGCAGTCTATGGCGGTGTGGTCCTTAAGGCTGTCTAAAATGAGTACTTCAACGTCCGAATTCAAACTTTTAAAACTGTTGAACGGATTGTCCAAGCCCAATGCATAATTCATAGACAAATCAAGCATGCGGAGGCTTATCATATTTTTGAAAGCGTTTGCACAGATATGCAAAACGTTACAGTGGATAATTGATAAATTGGTGACATAAGGCAAATTGACTAAAAGACCATCGGTAATGTTTTGCACGAAGCAGTAATCAAGATAATCCCATATCGGTTCAATTAAATCGCCTGATATCCTAATAATTTTCAGGTTGGGCATATGTTTGAACTCTTCCCCAAATGAAACAATTGAGAATCCATCGATCCATATTTCTTCTAAGGCAGGAAGTTTGTTCAAGATTTCTCCGGGATAACCAGAACGTGGAGTCGTTGATATTAAATTTGCTTGATACATAATGAGTTTCTTCAGAGATATTAATCTTTCGAAGATGTTACTGTCGGTTTCATTGGTAACTGAATATCGTTCATTATGTGCGATATTAAGATATTCTAGCTTTTGCAACCCGATAAATTTGCTTTGCAGTGTCGCACTGTCATTGTACATCGAATTTATCGAAGTGTTTATCAAATACAACTCCTTCAAGCTACTGTAATTTCGAAAAGGTGTATCGGTTCTGTCCGTAAGATTTACAAGGTTGCTATGCGACATGTCCAGGGACAGAATCTGACTTTCGTTTATGTGCTTGAAGTCCGGTAGTCTACCTTCTAGATTATGATTCGATCTACAGTCGACTCTGTACAGATCATTGTCTTCTTTAGAAGCACATTCACATGGAAAACAATCAATCAAATGTGCTTCATTCAACTTGCCCAGCAAACCGATCAACAGGAAGAACAACGTTGGTGAGGATATACACGCCATAATCTGTATTATAATAAAAACATAGTCTAATATTTTGAAATTTACAAAGATCTGTTCGATTCATTACATTATATACGAAATAGACGTTTTTGATCAAGAGGAAGAATAACGCTGGTGAGGATTTACGCGCCATAATCTGTATTATAATAAAAACATGTTCTAATATTTTGAAATTTACAAAGATCAGTTCGATTCATTACATTATATACGAAATAGTTGCTTTTTGATCAACAGGAAGAATAACGTTAGTTAGGATATACACGCCATAATCTGTATTATAATAAAAACATATTCTAATATTTTGAAATTTACAAAGATCAGTTGTATTCATTACATTTGATACGACAGATTTGCTTTTAACATCAAGTAAACGGGTCGGTATGCTTATTTGTATCCAAGAATAACTTGCATTCGAACCAAAGGAAATCAAATGAATGGAGCTAAAATGATCAAAGAATCGTCAACAAATAGAGTTATACGAATATAAACAAACATATTTATGTAAAAGTATTAAAATGTCTTTGCAACAAAATAAGTCCCATTATAAAAACTAGTTTCAGTTTTGGAGTAACGCAAATCAAACATATTACAACCTGTCATATTCATTTTTAAGCCGAAGTCTCAACAAATAATCATTTGCATGCATCGTTTGTGTGAACATAATAACGTCCATAATTCCAACCAACGCATTAAAATCGATACATTGATGATTTAGAATTATAACATGTAATCATGTAAACCGTACATAAACAGTCGATGATCAAACATGTAAGTGATCTTACGTTTTATTTCAGTTCATTCAATATGTATTACTCAACAATATCTAAACTATTCTACAGATTGTACTTAATGCTTTAGAACCAGATATGTTGAGTTTTGACAGATAACGAAAGTTAAAACAGTATAAATGAAAACTTACCGTTCAGCTACATTGGTTACAAACTCAATCAGATTCATAATATTCGTTCCATTTTTTTACAATGATGTGATGGTAAGAAATACACGTGATAAGATATCAGTGAAACTATTAGAAGGACGATAAATGGTTCGAATGTTTCCTTGTCACAAAACAATATCAGACTTTCATCCATCAATAAATCCACTTATCGTAAATCTCCAACATATGTACAGTCGGTTTCATGGGAGACTGTCAAGTGTTCATTGTGTCCGATACTAAGTTCTGCTGACTTTGCAATGCATTTAAATGCATATGGAATGTTGAGCTGTTTTGTTTTTATTTAATTGACTGAAGTACTTGACAAATTCAGTTCCTGTAAACGGCTGTAATTTGTGTATGATGAATATCTAAATGCGATAAAACGCATATCGAGTTTATCGAGTAAAACACTATAAAATGTATTTTTCTTTATTTCTTTATTCAAAACCTATTAATTATATATTTGTTATTCGTTTTAAAGTATTTTTTTTTTCAAAAGTATTAAGCAATTAATCAAAATATGCAATAATTTAGCAATCACTTATTTATTTTTAAAATAAATGGTAATCATTATAGATAATAACTTAACGCATTATAGGTTATACAATTCAACACACTTTTAATCATTGAATCATTTAAAGTGTATGTTTATTGCAAAAGCATTCTGTAACATACCGTCGAAATTGCACATTTGTGCGTTTGATTAATAAACAAAAATATTGTGCGGATGTAGTTTTATGAGCTAGTTAGATATTTCGATAAAGGATTATTGCTTCCGTCAAAACATCAACCAGGACCCATTGCTTTTATCAATGCTTCTTGTTTACTTTAACAATCATTTATCATGTAATATTACGTTTTTCTTCCCGCTGGAATTGGTTGTTTTGGTTTTTGAACAATTTATCGCATGTATATAATGACGGTGACATGTGTGTGCAAAATCGGTATGTATGTCACTTAATTGTAAGTCCTTATTGTTTGACGGCTCTACGAGGTCTCAAATACCATAATATCTGCATTACTGACCAATAGAATTACATAGTTAGTCTCAAACAACTTGATTGAAATGGGAGAACAATATTATAAAGACCCAAACAAAGCTATGTAACATACATGTTATGATGTATGCTTCCTTATATTCAATAACTTGGGTTATCAATACTGGCCATTATTAATGACAATTTGTACATAATATCTTTAAATATCATAGTGTCATTTTTCACGTCCAAAGGACTGTATGTTAATCTATTATTGTCAAAATAAAATTTACATCTCAATTTCAATATTTGAACAGTGATAGAAATAACTGTATGAAGAATTTCTAGATAGGATTTTTTTCAGAAAATTTATGATTTTTGTTTAAGACAAATATTCGCTGGAGCATTGTGATAAGAAATTAGTTATTATTGCATAAACTCTATCTATAATGCCCTCTGGTGGGGTGCAGAAACTTGGCAAATGAGGGCTTGAACGGAAGAAATCGTGCATTAACAAGGCGATTCACGTGCCGTTCAAGCCCTGTTATGTGTTTTTCATATCCATAATCTGGTCCACACGCAGTTACTTCCCTTCTCCTGCCTTCGACGACTTTCCAAGCATAAATGGGGAACTGAATAAGCAACAGTTTCCTCATGCATGCAGGGATAATGGCAATGCCTATTTCAATCCACTTTTCAAGTTATACCATCTGCACTCTCTTGACAACAGCTTTATTGTATTGGCAACGTAAATGAAGTTAAGGTTATTTACTCAACACTTTCAAAAGACTATGCTGTAAATTTAAGTGATTATGTACCTTCAACGATCCTGCTGTAAATTCCAAAATAATTTCTCGTTTCTTAATTTGCGCGGCTGCATTTCAACTTTGCATAAATCCACTGTTTAAACACATTTTAAATCGTAAACTGCCTATTCGAAGGTGAAGCCTCGTCATTTCGGATGATGACCGAGTGAGGCATATGTAAAACACAACCTTGAACTGTATTGAAATAATCGAATTATTTTGTCGATGTCGAATGAACAAAACATTATTTTCAATGTTATTTTAATTTATTTTGGTATGTGTGATTTGTTTATGCAATAATAGCGAAAATACACATTTTCTCGGACATGATCATCTGCGGGCGCTCTTAAAATCCTTTCCTGCCCTCGTGCGCACTCGGGCAGGAACGGATTTTTCGAGCGCCCGCAGATGATCATGCCCTCGAAAACGTGTATTATCCCTATATTAAATCATAATAAAACTGTTCCGAACGTCTTCATTCATAAAATGAACACAGAATATCACATGACCTAAGAAAGGTCACGATCGCCATTTTTCTTTCGTGCTCAGTTGTAACGATATAGGAATGTGTCATTATTATGGACATATAACCATAAAAAGTCAAGCTGATAAAAAGATTAACACTTTTGTTGTTTAAATACAAGATACATCTAAATGTATTAAGGAACTGTGTGGCTAAATATTAGGAATGGCCAACTTATGTAAACGGGAAGTAATAAGTCAACTCATTGGAATTTTAAACTCACAGTAAACTATTTGTCTGATAGAAAATTATTTCCAAGACAAATGTGTGCCGATCTTTCTATTACTATAATAAGTGAAACGGAAAAATCACAGAAAATAGCGGGCAATACAAACACGAATAAGCGTACATTTAGCTTATTCATTTCAAATGACTTTTTTTTCTTATAAGGAGGCTTGCCGAATTAGGATCGGAAGTCTCTGAACACGCCACAAATATTTTATAAAAATATAAGATATGTTATGAGCAATAGAACCATTGCGTGGACTACTCCATGGAGGTGCCAGACATTTCTTATACTAAAACTTTAAAGGGATGTTCAGGCTAGAATATGCACAAACAATATGAACAGCATCCAATTTCCTTCCCAAAGGTCGTTTCTAAATGCAAATACGGGTCAGTTATTGGTCAAAGTACTAAGCCAGTCATATGCGACGTTGCGCCTGCAATTAGACGCAGCTTCTAAGGGTCGCACTGGAAGCAGCTGCAACTCCAGCGCCGATTTAAATTTAGCTTCATGTTCAGGTCAAGCCTAATTGTAATACACTCTTCAAACAACAAAGATGTTAAGACATATCTACGCTAAATTGCACTACATTGCCCGATTTTTAAAATAATGCGAAATATGATGAACAAAACCATAAAACCTACTCATCCGGTAGAACAGTCCGTGACATTTCAAAACATCCGGTCCTTAGCGCCACCTCGGAAGTAGTATTGGCTCAATTATTAATGCACCGCAAAAGTTAGAATGTAGTGAACATAATTTTGTGTTAATATGTACATCAATTACATCAGTAAATACCATTGTAGATCTGTTATTTATTACTAGTACCACCATTTCACTTTTTGACTTAAGGGATTAAGGTACCCTAGAGAGCATATGAGAGTGGAAGTTTCAAAGTGTAGACAGGTGACAATATACTAATTCGAATCCTTACATAATTTAATGTAAAACCTTCAACTTCAGTAAAAAAAATAAACATTTTGCAAGTAAGGACCCCCATAACCCTACATTTTCTTAAAGAACATTCTAAGATATAAAACAGGTACGTCATGCGATATGTTAGAAAGAACCTGACACAGATCAGAAATCACTGTTAGATAAACGTTATTTTCCTGGCTACTTTAGTTGATTGTAACCTGCATTCGCGCAAGTTTCTCGCTGTAGTAAAATCTCAAAACATAACAATGATTTTTGAAGATTATTCATTTTTCCCTGTACACCGGTCGAGAAAAACATAACAAAACGAGTGTCATTAACTGAAAACATGTCTTCCAGTAAATTAAGATGCCCATTTAGAAAGTATAGTATTGCAAATCTCAATTATTTCGAATACTGAAACTAGAAATACCGAAATACAAGTCATTAAGTGCTTTTTGGCAGCAAGTATTGATTAAAAAACATTTTTTTTTCATCAATTGAATAAAAATAAATGATATGCGCACACGAGCCACAATGCATGATATCCATTTGTGACAAGTATTCTACGCAGTGGCGGTTCGAGTATAATTCCGACAAGTGTGGTGTTATCGCCTTTAAGGCCAGTGTAAGGTCTTGTCGTGAAAGAAAGTGGTCTATGGGAACACAACAACTAAATGAAGTAAAGGTGTACAACCACATAGGTCTTATTTGCGACGAGTCACTTTTTGCAACCAAATTATTGAACGACGCTAGCAACAAACTGCAAGGAACGTTCCTAAACATACTAAATAGTGGGTTACATCCAGGAGGTTTAAACCCACTTACACTTAAAACTTTATACTAATCAGTGGTTATACCTTAAGCACTTTACGGGTGTGAACTCTGGAATACATACACGCAAATGGACATTTAATGACTTGATGTAGCTCACAGAATTGCGTTAAACACATACAGTCATTTAAATTGTTTACCAGCAATGACTTTTTACTCGCTGTGTTAAATATTGAATCGCTCGAAACATGTGTAAAAGCAAGAAAACTTACATTTTTGGACAGCTATGCAGTCCTCCGTGTAGATACTTGGCCAAGCATGTGATCCTAAATAGACTGACGCGATTTCTTAACAATGATTCTCAATGCCAAGGGTTTACCGCAGATATATTTAGGTTACTGCATAAGTACAACATAAATGAATACCTAAATATGTACTTGAGCAATGGAACAAAAATGCAGTGGATGAGCATTCTCCGGAGACACGTGACAAACCCATCCAGAGAAACCAGGTATTCGGAAATGACCTGGCTTGTCCGCGATAATGCCGAAGGACGGTAACCCATGCCTATAAATAATATTTCAAACATATGTGTACATAAGTTTACTTTATCATGTCAATTTTTACTGCATTGATCGCTAAATAATTGTAAGATATTGTACTATGTATTCATATTACTCTTATGCTTTTTGTAAATAATTGTAAACGTGTGTCTTATTATTTGTTTAGCTCTTCATATATTTGGAGGCAATAAAGTTATATATACTTATATTTATACCTATTTTAAACGTATAAACTTGGGGAGGGGGGCAGTACCCACGCAAGCGTCGGAGAGCGTTAAACTTACCGCAACCCACGTTGCCGATAGGTAATGTTATACAAAAACTATTTGTTTTTTTAACATTTTCACACTTAATAAATTATAAAAACCCTTTATCAGTGTAATAAGAGATGAAAGTCACCATCTCATGCTGTAATATTGTGGACTTTGAAGTCTAAAGCTTTAAACATTGGTGTGAAATTAACACCAATGTTTAAAGCGGTGTGAAATACAGACCAATATTTAAAGCTTTTGATTTCAGAAATGTATAATGTTTAATCAAGAGGGATAGCAAACTTAAAAAAAAATAAAAAAACTTTATTAAGAATGTTTCATAAAGTATGTATACATATAGCCATGATATTATTTTCTGTTTAATTCAAACCGCCTCTAAAGTAAATTACTAATAAAAAGTTTATCATCTGCTTCACATTTTTACTTTAACCATCATCGACACAGATAAATCATCACAATCGTCTACAACTTCGACATAAGATTGTTGCCTTAAATCCCTTATTTGCATATACAACAAACAAACACAATTCTGGTTTTGGCCTGGGGCGTAGCCCCAAGGCCATAGTAATGATACCAGTTTCTGAGCCTATCCGAATTGGCTGGCTGCCAAAAACCAAATTCCCAAAACTCCGATTTACCACTTAATTCATGCGCAATAAAATTAGTTCTTCGCAGATCTCAATAACCCGCCTTATAAATACTGAACACCACTATATAACATGACAGTGTCATAAAAAGTGTACAAAAAATATTATTGAAGCAAAATTGCTAAGCATTGGCTATGATATAGTTTTTATTGTTTACCCTATTTATGCGAGAATAAGTTCCTCACTTGACGGTCTAGGCCGAAAAGATACGAGTGTTTACGGAGACAGTAAGAAGAATTTTTTTTTGAGACATTTTTTTAAGACCTTATATTTGGTATTTATAAACATATTTTTAAATATTGTTATTTTATTTTGCGTTAACAAGACATTCCAGAAAAAAGAAAATGAAAAAAAAAATATATTCACGATCATTCTCGGAAAAAGACGAAGTAATTGGATATGGTATTTCACTGCGCAGATCAAGCGCGCAAATCGAGCACGAAAAGTTCTACGTGAGACAAAGTACACAATCTGTACACCGTTTTTTATCAGGGTAAGTGGATTTTCTTTTGTATACACGTTACAAGGGAGGATGAGTGTTTTCCTGATCTGTTAATTATGTAATAAAAAGCTATTTTAGGCTATTGAAAGTGTTTTATTTTACGCCAACAATAACAGTTTCTTGCGGCCATGCTGTTGTTGTTGTTGTTGTTGTATATCTTCACCGCCTATGTAGACGAACACAAGGTTATCGTTCCCACCACCAGTATCGTGTAGTCCCCCACCGTCTATGTACAATGTAGTATATACACAAATATTCAATCTCCACGCAGAGTTGTCGTTCCTTGCTCTCACATACAACTCTGCGAAGTGCTCAGCTTGCCATTTTGCCTATAAAATAGGTAAACCCGAACAAACGCATTCAATGTACATTTGATTGGATATTTAAGATCGCATGCATTAAATTAAGAAATAAGACTTTTAAATGCACGATAAATCGTGCAAAAACTTGCGAGTTTTAATGCAACTCTTTGGAACTATTTTCTTGCCCATTTACGCAGATGAAATCATTCCACGCACTTCACAAATCTAAACAATTGAACATAATTTTTATTGAGTGACGTTAGGAATTGCTTCGACGTGTGTATGCATGTTGGTTTCTTAACATCAAATTTATAATAATGAATTAAGACTGATATAAGATATCATGGTATGAGATGGTTTTCTTTAATGCAGTGAATGCAATGTAACCGTCGTGCAAGAGATTGTTTAGTATACTGTAACCTCAATGATGAACGCTTGGAATGATCATGACATGAATGATACGCTTTCATAACAATAGTCCGTTCTGAGCCCAACACAGAGGTGAATGTAATGTAACCGTCGTGCAAGAGATTTACAAATATTGTCTTTTCTTACAGTCTCTGAGCTTCTGCACTCAACCGCTAGGGTCAATCCGTATAAATTTGACAAAGGGAGAAATTCGGACAATAAGGTGGTGGTGCGGTGGTCGAGTGGTAACACTCTGGTCTACCATTCCAGAGGTCCCCGGTTCAATTCCCTGTCGGGGCACTGGAAATATCAGAAATGCTTCAAGCGTTTCCCACCCAACTAGAGATGTACTGTTATGAAACCCAGGTAAATCTCGCGTGTATCGGTGCTATACACCGAGCACGTAAAAGAACCAAGGGATCTATTCGCAAAAAAAGTAAGGGTATCGCACCCGGATTCCTTGTATACCAATACTGTCTCTTCTGCTTGCTGTCTCTTCAGCAAAAAACAAAGGACCACATTGGAAATAAGTGCTTGCACTTTCATGGGTTACCCTTGACTGCAAGGTCAAAAGAAATACATATACAATTCGGACAATACTTCTTCCCAAGCACACTTAATCAAGCCCCAGGCCTTCAGTGCCTACAGCGCTTTGATTGATACTAGCCGCCGGGACTCACATACCGGCTGAAGCGTACTAGCCGCTGGGATTCGCATACCGGCTGTCCGTTTGTTATTAAACTTAACATCCTTACAACCATCATAAAATATACATCACATAATAGCGCGCATGATAATACAATCTTTCCTCGGTCATCATACAATTCCATTTATCTTATTCATAATATGAAATATTCACAATTTACTATAAAAAAATAACATGTACACCATGCGAGTTCTCAAGGCTGAAGGACAAAAACTAACCACTGTTCACTCATGCACGAATATCCTCGTGCTTCTACAGCGCCCCCTAGTGGCAAATGCCTACTGAAGGGAAAGTAATGTTCGTCTCATTCAATAAATTTCAGACGCCGACAATTTTATGACTTACACATGTCCTAATAATAACCGTTTTCTGGGGGTATTTTACTCAACGCTTTCAGATATTGAGCTGATTTTTTTTGTACGTGAGTCTACCTACATGACCTACAGATGAATATAAAAATTCGTTCCGGTCCATTGATTTTATGCGAAGTTATGGTCCTTTGAAATTGTGTCTCTATAATAACCGTTTCCTGCAGGTGTTTTAACGAAACTCTTTCAGATATTGAGCTGTTTTTATGCCTCCTGTAGGGTGCCATACAGCAGTCGGACGGTCTGTCCGCCCGTCCGTCAGTCCGTCCGGCATTTCATTTTCCGGACTTTTTTCAAACCGCTTTAAGATGTTGACCTGATATTTTATTAATATCTAAAGTATGAGTTTCGTTTAGAGTTTGTGCGAAGTTATGGACCTTAGATTTAAACAAAAAAAACTTACTGGCTCAAACTATTGACGATTATCCTAAGCATCTCTCTAATTGCTACAAACAATATTTGTTTTTCACAAATTACTAACGTCAGCATTGTTCAGACCTAAATTAACGCTAATCCCCTTGTTTATCTGGGTCAATAAATCACATCTTCTCTTTTGTATTGTGGAAAAGTGTACTAAGGGCCCTTTGATAAGAGAAAAATTTGCAGTAGGCCCATTATTTGAAACAATCCTAACTCGACAGCCAGCTGGGATGGCTCAGGGCCTGGGTACGGGCCTGTGATAACATCTCCATCACTGATCAAAACATTCAGCTGTCTTAAAATAAACATTAACGATAGGATAATATGATAAGCTCATCTTTTGACATTTGATCACAAAGAGTTTTACAACAATAAACAAAGACGCCCTCGCCGAAACACTCAGTGTCACCCGGAAAGCTTCTTCGCTAATCGATAAACCATGAGTCATCCACATGAAAACAAAATGGCGCAACTAGCAGTCCTGCATATCGCACAGTAGAATATGCTGTGTCATTAGACACGGTGGCTAACCAATACGGAAAATATCGGAAACATTTGAACGTTTCCGGATAATACCCGAAACGGCACCGGATCATATCAGAAATATATTGACTGTTTTGAGGTAAGTGTGTTCTTTTATTTCAATATTTTCTTTTTTACGTTTACATGTTTCACCAAACCAATATTCCACGGAACAATTAAGGCATTCATTCAGTAAATTGCATACTCGTGCTCAGTAACAAAAACGTCATTATGCAGTGGGAACCTATATTGTCCAACAGTTTATGCACAAAACCTGTGGAAACGGAAGTAAAATGGAGATATTGGTCAATATTAACAATGGAATTCAAATTTCGGAGCTAGTTTCCTGGTGAAAACGGCAGCATAATTATTGTTAAGTCATTGCCATGATGAGTGACGGTTAAGTTTGTATAAAAAAACATCTATTTTATGTGTCGATTGCTGGAACCGGATAATGCATGAAGTAGGCACCGGATAATAGCCGAAACTAATTAGTTTAAGTACATGTATAGCACGTTTAAAGAATGTATTGGATTCTGCTGATATGGTTATCATTTTAAGAATTTCTTGATTTTATATTGTTAAATGAAATGGGTATGTTACTTCTCGTCCCTCAACCCTGACCACTGTCTGAACGCGTGAAAGATGTCTTTACCCTACACTGAAAAAGGTTATTAAAACTAGGCATTTAAGGTTACACATGGTATTGGTTCTTAAAAAATCTGATGTAGAGCGTGTGCTATTGTTGAACGACCGATTCAGCAATACTATTTATAAGATATAAGAACCCGTTGATTCGATAACAATTTGAAAAAGAAAGTTTTAAGACCAGTTCAGCAGTGTTAATTGTAAAATATGGTTGTTGTATAATTAGTCTTTTTTAACCATTTTTGTTTACTTTTGTGTTATTATTATTATAATTGATTATTATATTTAATATAAGGGGAAATACGTTGTGTGTAACCTACGGTTTAGATTTAGAGATACTTTCCCAATCGTGATACTTCCCTTGTTTACAATTGCGCTCTTCAAATGCACACAGAGTTAGGTATTTGTCGTTTTTGGATTAATTCATTACCAACATTTATAGCTAGTATCTCTTCTTTGTACACGATGTATATTTAACATACAAAAGTTTGTTTTCATTTCATAATTCACTCATTACTGTATTCTTTTTGTTTCAGACTTCAGTGCCCTAACATCTTACTTTGAAGTTCGAGATAGAATATGGTAAGTATAGTTGATAAGTTAATTAAATGGACGTATGGCTACTGTTCGATATATCTTGGATTGGATATAGCAGTGGACTGAGAAATTGTACAATTTCTGAGTATCATTAACTACTGTATTGGGACAATTTATCCTGCTTTAATTAACTGCTATGCCCATGGCATGTGTAAAGTAACCACGGAGGAAAAGTGTGCCAGTTGATAGGCTCAAACCCATGACGTCGGAACACCAGCACATGCCAATTGCTATGCTTATGATAATTTATTTCAGAATGTCACGACCGACCGATGTTTTTTCGGGTTTAAAACAGCAGAGACTGAAGAAAAGCAGGAGGTGTGTTTCTATCTGTAACTGTTCCCCACAGTAATGAAGACAGATACAATGTTGAGTCTGGAGTGGATAATTTATTGTTTGAGGTGGACTGCAACAATCATGAAGATGAAAAAGCCACCGAGCAACCATTAGATAGCTGTTTACATGTAGAATGTTATGTTCAGTTGAAATTGTTGTCGACAATAACAATTATATGAGTGCAAAATATGTGACAACAAATATAGGGCAAAAACTGGCTACAAACGATATTTAGTAAGCCACATATTTGGAAGATATTTGTTTTAACTTGTAAAAACATGTTTGCATTAAAATTTAAGGTTTATTGTAGATACCAAAAAACATAATTATAATTTTTGTTGTGTATTGTTATTGTCAATAGATTTTGTTGAAGTCTGTCAAGGCAAGTGTTACTGAAATTATAGAGATTTACTGGTAGTTCAATAATGTTTGGAAATATGTAATTGATTGTGTGCATGTTGGTAGACCGAATCATTTATCACTCTTACGAAAATAGTGAAGCTGTGCCGACAGTGGTATACAGTGTACTACTTATTGGAATCCTGTTTTTTTCGAGTTCTATAATTATTTTCTTAATACTGTTAGTAAACAGTGTTCATATCAATTAAAAATATATCAACATAAATAGATGATATCCCTTATCTTGTCATGTTTACAATTTACATAATTGTTACCGTTGCATACATCTTTTAATGTTAAATGACATAATTTTAAAATTAATGTTATGAACTCTGAAATATTTTAATAAAAGCGTTTTTATTTCTTTGTATATTTAATTAGTTTTAGAAAATATTTGAAACAAAGATTTGATTTGATTAAAAAAAAGTGTTTCACTACGTGGCAAAAGTCTATGATTTGAGGTAGTAAAGTTTAACATTATGGAATTTGATTTGTACAAAATATGTTGAAAATTTGTAGTTATACGTTTAAAACGTGTCTGTCTATTACCTTAAAAGACACATTCTTGAAGTGTTTGTAAAGTAATGAACTTTTGGTATAAACCATGCAAGCATGAATGAACCATAAACATTGTACTGAATGAAATTGTTTATTAAAGTGTCAATCATAGTTCGTTCTATTCCGTGTTGAACAGTTTGGTCTCCTAATGTGGTAGTTGCAGGTTCGAACACTGACTCAACCTAATTAAGTTAGCTTCAATGTCTCTTTTTAGGTTGCACAGCAGACCGATATCCCGTTGATTTTGCCGACATAGCCTTTGTTAGGGCCGGCCAGGCAGGTGTCGCACTGGTTCCCTTTCCAGCAGTCGCCCGTTATATCTGCATAAAACATAAGTAAACGTTAAAAATTGCTTAACCGAAATGTGTTATTTCTAAACAGAATTGTTAACAAATGTGTTGATATTTTGTTTTATTCCTTTCAATGTCTTCATTATCATATTAAATCATTCGAGAAAAAAGTAGTCATGAGAACCTAAAGAAAAAAAAAACTAAACAAATTACAGAGAGTTGAAGACTTCATGATTCCAAAGAGATTCGACACAAGGCCTCCAGCATCGTAACGCTATCGCTTTGAGAACTAGGTCAGGCCGACTTGTGTTTTGCAGGATTTTCCTTCATTAATAAGCGATCAACATATTTCACGACAACAACATATACGCTAAAAAATGCTTCCATGATTTAGAGTAACAATTGCGTTATGTTTAATTTTTGCATGATGATTTCACGCAAACAAAATTGTACATGTACTGGTTGTACGTACTATTCTATTTTTGGATATCTTCAACAATATTTTGAAATATTGACAACTGGTCTCATAAAAATCAGTAGCCTATGTTACCGATTATTAACATTTATTTATTTGCGATACCTATCACAAAACGATATTATATTCAAGATTTACCGAACTAATGCAATTTGGAGTTAACCACTGTGATGAGTTTGCGATAATAAATCAAAAAGAATTATCATCCTTGGGTGATCCTTCATATTAACTGCGAGTTACATGTTCTAGCTTAAGGCCGAATGTGATGTTTACACTAACATTAAACTAGAAATATCTTTTATTTTAACTTGTCAGAGAACAACAACAACTTAATTCTAGGCCTTCTGACATGAAATCGTGTGATCATGCAAAATTATCTTATAATCGACACGAGGCTCTCTGTCAACATCGTCATTATTTATGTGCCGCGTACACAGGCCCGCGTACATAGGCAAAACATTATTTTAACTTATTTCTTTATTAGAAAGCACTTAACATTCTTAAGAAGTCATACAATTTGCAAAATTTTGCAAAATTCTGTTCGGTTCTCATGCTTAAAAAGTTTGCAACCGTTTATGATATACATTAAATAACCGCAGAAGTTTTGCATTCCCCAAATTTATACATTTATTAGACAAATTCGTTGTTGTTAAGTATTACGGCTGATAAATTAACGCAAAATGCTAGTTCTAAGTGAGCTCAGACGGCTACACCAAAAAAGTTACGGTACGTCGTCCAATTTGTATGTGCATACTTTTGTATTTGACGAAAATCATTTATTTTTCCTCTAAATAAAAGAAAAAATACGAATGTTCAATTACATGTATAAAAAACCTTCTGCATCTCAATGCAACGTTAAAGGCAACTCCGTTTTAGAACATGATCAATAATAAATGCCCCCCCCCCCCACCTTAATTATGTCACAACGACTTAATAAATTTGTACTCACGCGGACCCCCTTCAACCAGAGCTAAAATGCTCAGCGCGGCAAACAAACACACACACTGTAAACAAAAAAGCATACAATCTCTTTATTTTATAGATAATGTATTTCTGATCAAAAAGGATGATTATTTCTAAGCTGTTATTCTTTAACACAATTGATTTAAAGGAGCTGAAACATTTTAATATAAAACTCGGAACACCTAAATTCTTTTCGACGGCAACTTGCTTATCAAACCTTAATCCAATACGTAACAGCTAAATATGTGTTTGATCTGACCTAAGAAATGCATTTATTTAAAATGAATTACAAAAAAGCTCTATATCAACAAAATCAATTATAATAACAGATAATTCATAATTAATTTTGATTGTTATTATTTTTTACATGTAATTATGAGGCTACCACTATTCAATCACTATCTAATATAGTATATAATAAACGCTTAATTAAAATAATACAATAAACTGAACATATTTCACTAGATATGACTCAGAATGTTAAGAGTTCTAATATGAAACATGCTGCGAAAATGTCCGGCTTATATATGTACCTTGTTGTACTCAGATTGTTGCGAAATGTGCCTACGTGTCCAAATGTGGTATTTTCACCAGGTATTCCCCCAATTAATTGGTTTTCATCATGCATTCCCCTAATTAGCCCGAGCAAAAGATTTTTTCAACATAAGCAATGATAACAAAAGAGTGCAGAAATTATATTTAGGGTTTAAAAAAGCATTTTCTGTTTGTTTTTAATATATTACTCTGAAAATTATGTTTTTCATGATTTTTTTTTCAAACAAGGGATTACGAACTTTCAAAAAATGTTTTGTTTTTTTAACCAAAAACTGGTACTATGATAAAACTGGACGAAATGCACAAATTCTCCAATACATTTATAATTATATTGTTTATTCTTGAAAATGTATCACCTCTACTAGAAATTCCATTTTTTGATTAAAAAAATCATACATGGGTTGTTTGTTCTAATTTCAATAGGAATATAGCCTCATTTCCTGTTTATTCAGCCACAAGTTCTTCTCCGCCACTTAAGTGTTAAATTGACTTTTTTTACTGAATGAAAACACACATTTTATATCTAAACAACAAATAAAGGCAAATTCAGATATCAGGTAACGGTACTTCCTTACTAACATGACCCCAACAACCCTGATTGGTTCATATCTTCCTATCAATCTGTTATTTTCATAAATCAACGAAGTGATATTGTTATTGACTAATAAAACCAACATACTGATTAAAAATGAATATTTTCAAAAGTATTGTCATCTTATATTACATGTGTAATCTGTGCCTATATGTTTTTCAAACTACATGTATATGTAAAATTGACATTTTCTAACCAAAAAAAAACATGTATGTGATAGAAGTTTCTAAATAAAAATAAGTAATTCAAGTTTTATAAGATATGCGTCAAAATTTCCAAAATAAATGAGTGGCCGAGCTATAGGAATTTATATAACTATCGGAAAGAAGGATACTCTGAAATATTATTGTTTTGACGATGCTGCGAAGCAGCTCGTTTAAGTTATCATACCATGAACAAATTCTTCACAGTGGCGACCTATGTAAAAGACCGAGCCAGTCCGATTGAGATAGCTCGATTTTTCTAATCGGCATACCTCGCTGATTATCATTGATAAAGGTAAAATATCTATAAATACAAATAGCTATAAATATCACAGCATATTCTGGGAAAAAAAGATTTAATAATAGTTTGAAAGCGTTAATTTAAAAACAGTTATATTCAATCCTTTATATGTTTATAGATCACTGAAACAACTATGCATTTTCTGTATTCTATTTAACATTTGTAGAGATTCTGTTAATAAATTGCGAATGAAAACGTGTATAATTAACGTTTAACGCGATCATGAGTGTAAAGAAAACGAATTATTTCAAAGCTGCCATTTGTAAACGTTATAGCGAGTATGGTATATAAACAGCATAATAGCCGCTTAATATCTATGAAACTCGCTCTTATGCGTGCTTTCTCATTTTGCATATTTAATAAACTTTTCAAACAGAAATTACAGAGCAACATCAGTGCACATACTATGTTTATAATTCATTCGTTTGTTGGATATTGTTTTCTGTTTTAAACACATATTAGGTTGTATCGCGGAGATTAAGTCAACCTTACCATGTGTTCATGTATTCAAGTACTCTTACGACTATGTGCTCATACCTACTTTCGGGAATCATCATACAATTATTGCCGTACTTAACGAACAAACATGCCCAAGCTTATTGAATTAGAGAAAAAACAATAATCAAAAGAAAAAAAATATGTGAAATCACGTCCGTACATATGACATAATTAACTTAGGAAAGAAAACAACGAAATATAAAGTTTGGTATGATATACATGTGAAATTAAAGAGCAAGGTGTAATTACAGATCATGTCAAGTTTTGAATATATCTGCTGAAACGTAATGTTATAACCCACAAACGTTTTACTGTAACAGAACGTTTTTTAAGATAAGTGGTACAGAAAATACACGTCGAATATCTTTTTAAAGATATTTCTTTGTATATTTGATCGAGAATGTATCCCGCCTCCCAGTTTCGCTGAATGGGTCAAGTTCCCCACGGGTACTACTTCCCCGTACCCCCCAAAACAATTCTTACCCAAAAATTTTCGTACCCAATTTTGTCCGTACCCAAATTTTTTTCGTACCCAAATTTTTTTTAGTACCCACATTTTTTTTCGTACCTTATTTTTCTTTCCTACCTAATTTTTTTTCCTACTAAATTTATTTTACCCATTTTTTTTTGGCATAATGTTTGTACCCACAATTTTCGTACCCATTTTTGTTTTGTACCCAAAATGTTAGTACCCACATACACACTTTTGGTGATGTAGATAAACTTAAATTGATGCTTTAATATCCATCCTCTTCAAAAGCATCGTCACATCAGTACTAACAGTACTTTGATTCAATATTGTATGCACTCAAGTTGAGCCATTAGCCGTATATATAAACAGTTAATGACAGTGTTCCTCACCAAAATAATGGCAATATTACTTTAAATCATTTGTGTATTGGTATACAACAATTTTGTGGTGGAATATTTGAGGACAACAAAAAAATATTTAAGAAAACCTGTCGTAATGGTAACGGAAATTACTGATCGTCGTTTTTGAAAAACAATATAATTTTATGACGCAGTTTTCGCAAAACATGATGGTTGCGCCCAAAGATTTTGGTTTAACTGACTACCGTAATAACTCTTAAGTTTTCGGACACTCTAAGTTATCACTGGTTAATAATGTATGATTTTGATTCTTGTTTGATAATTAATGATTTCAGGGCTGATAAACTTGAAATATGAAAGCTATTCTGTCTTTTGGCATATGTCTGTCAATACATCTGTACGATCGGTAATTTCCGTAACCATTCGTAAAATTGTAGCAGACACTCGTAATAATCAACATTCTTATGCATGTGCCGTAGTGACACATATATAAATAAACTCGATGAATTAAAACCAATATGTGTACCATAACAACACATACATAAATAAACTCGATGGATAGTTCTTTGCTCTTTATTCAGTTGTTAACATAAAGTTTTCAAGTCCATATAATTATTTAAATTAGTTGTTAATGCAATATTAATAAGTCCATGTAATTCTCCAAGTAACAAATAACGTTTTCAAGACATGGCAAAATCCGTCAAAATCCATCCTGATAGGACCTCACCCCTAAGGGGTCCCTGGAGATAAACATCTAGCGTCCCTCCTTTGTGTTAAATCCTTGTTGTTTTTAGTGTCAAAATAAGATTTGTTTATATACATGCATCGTTACATAAACATGTTAACTTGATGGGTCAAACCAATTTGTTGAAATGCATATACGGGCGTATTTATTATCTGGTATATGCACCGACACGAAATCAAACATATATTAACCATGTAATCGTGTCATGATCTTATGATTTAAACGGACTGAACCCAGTTGAAACTAATTAGCCTCTGGCCATACTGACGTAAACGCAAGCATGCATTATAACGAACAAGATCTAAACATCAATTATGCGACATGTATTCCAGATATATTCTATCACTTTAATGTTGCATGCCAGAAAAGATTTAAAAGTAATATAACATTGATTTCAGTTAGGAACACAGTCCGCTGTGTTTTAAACAGCGAAAAAAAACATTCCGAACATTTTGGTTAACACTTTTTATTTTTTAAATAGCTTGCATGGCATTGGATGTTCTGATAGATTAATGTCTCGACTTTTTTTTAATGCCTTGTTTCAATGCCTTTGCTTTTGTTCCAACTACAGCTTTTTATAAACGCTTGATAACACAATGTCACACTGTTTCCTTGGTTTGGCGTATTGATATGATACCCTTTCACAGTTCTATTACATAGTCGCTTTCCTTTTTCTATCCTTCAAATTCATGTTCTGCGACTTGAAAATTACTAATGACCATTCGGCAAGCTGCGTCGGGAGCACTATGTAGTTCCCATAGCTACAACGTGCTTCCGATGCTGCCCGAAGCCAATCTCGCGTTCGCTCGTTAAACTTCGGATATCGTCGCAGGCAATTCACGTGGAATATATTGTCACAAAAACACGAGCATTTTGTACCTCGCTATATCTATGTTACCAAACCACATCTAGCGTTGAAATTTTGGATACTGCTAAAAGGAACACTGATTTTTTTTTAAGGGTTAGCTGTATTTTACGAAATATTCGTTGATTTCGAGTGTTAATGTGGCTTTAAATAATGTGTTTAAATATTGGCGAGGATAAAATGTTTAAACTTTTTCAGTAGCTTCTTACCAAGTCATAATCCCAATGTTTCCACACTGATATTATATATTTTTGATTTAATTATAACATAATTGATCGTTATTTATTTATTTATTTATTAGAATACCAACCAATAAAAACAAAATGAATTGTTAATTCAGTGCAAATACTGACAACTTTCGAATTTCGAATTTCCTAGGAACTCCAATGTCAGAATGTTTTATAAAAATGCAAGAATGACATTTGTTCTGAGGTTTTTTGGGAAAAGCCACATTTTACTGACGGCTGTCTGATCTATAAACACAATTGACCGGGAAAGGTTTTCCGCAAGGTCCCACGTCAGTTTGACAATAACACATTTTGCAAGTAGGCAACAGAACGCTACCTCCACGCAGGGATTCCGCAGGTTCCGAGCATTATCATCGGTTAATCACGAAATAAATTTGTCGACAAAGGACGAGAAAACATTTTTTTCATAGAAAAAGAATTGGAATCTCATACCATACAACATATTTTTACTCGGCATGAAGCCGAAATTTAACTCGCAATTAGTGTTGTAAATTAAAAATAAATATTTAAATTATTCATCTCTTTTGAATGACAGTTTGCGATTGCTCCTATCCTAATTCATATGTAGATTATATAATTTAATTTATCAGTTTGTAGTCGATACATGCTAAAAAACCAAAGCGGACGGAAAACATTTAGTGAAACGGACAATAAATAAAGTGCATCCAAATTTGCCTTTTGTAACAAACGTTTCATAATGTTAATTCTAAAATCCCCAGTCATCTAACGCAGATAATAAGATTCATCTGATTCAAGCGTATTAAGGTGTTTACCCTATCTTGCCCCCCATAAATGCGTCGCGGTGCATACGGTATACGTTATAGTTAACATAATGCATACATGCAAACTGTACACTGACATCAACTTTAGCTACGTAAACAGAACCTATGTTGAAATGTTTACTGCGGATACACAACAATGATTTTGTAACACTTTATTATATCTTTGTGTTTTGTAATTAGTTATTGGCCTTGATTTTTGAACTCACACGACATCCCGCAAACATTCGCGAAGTTTCAATCCAAAATTTGTAGTATGAGTTTTGATCAGTGACCTCAACTTATGATCACGACTACATTTCAATCGACCACATGTATGGTGGGCCTTGGTCAGTGCAATTACACAAAGATCCCGATAAGAACAGCAATGTAAAAACGTTATCAAGAACATTATATTTACATTCATTCAAATATCGAGAGTAACACAATAGTCTCAAAGTATTATAAAATATTTGCAAAGTTACTCGTTTGACTGTGTTCCTAAGATCGTACCATTCACAAAGAGATATGTTTTATGGACTTTGTTACATATATATGTGTACGGCAATAAACAAAATATTTCTTAAGTGTTTTTTCCTAAAGTTTGTTAAGTTACGGATTGTCGAAAACAAATTAAATTTTAATGACATATTTCCATACCACAGTAACTAAATGTTCATTTGATTTGCTATTGTAAGCAAACTATTTTAGGCATGTCTTTCTAAACTTTAACACACACTAATAAACGCGTTTCTGTAATGTTAACTTTGTCTTTTTTTCGGGTAATTAAACGTTTAGAAAGTAAAGCTTAATCGGTATCGTTTCTTTGGCTTTTATCAGATATGCGTCGCCTTTCTCATAAACAAATAATTAAACTTTCGGACCAATGTTTATGACTTAAGTTCCAAAATGTTGAGTGTGCCTATTTACTAGAAGAACTGTAAAATTTCTAAGGCTTGAACTGCTGTAACCAATTAATTACCGCGTTCAAAAAACAAAAACTTCAACACTAAACAATCTTAAGCAATACTTTACCTGGACATCCATTTACTTTGCTAGGGATCGAGCTAGCAAAATACTTTCCGTTCTGTATTTCCATGATGAAATTGACTTATATTATTTGATGTAGAGTATATAAACATAACTGAAGTACCTTTTACAAGTTCAACAATAAAAGGTCGTCGGATTTGCCTCACCTAAAAACATTACAACTGAAAACAAATATATGAATTGTTATATTGCACATGGTCCATATAGCATTTAGATAATTGTTAAAAGAATAGTTGTTTTGATATTTATTTTGGATAAGCCCGCATATTTCAGACATTAAAATTTTCGTTGTAGAAAAATGTTAAAAAATGACAGCATTACGCGATCAGTCATTTCTCACAAGGACTTGTTAACATGTTGTCGTGTTTTTATGTCCCCCAGTATATACTGGGGGACATATTGTTTTTGCCCTGTTTGTTGGTTTGTTTGTTGGTTTGTTGGTTTGTTTGCGTCAAACTTTAACATTGGCCATTAATTTTGCAATATTGAAGATAGTAACATGATATTTGGCATGCATGTGTATCTCATGGAGCTTCACATTTTGGGTGGTGAAAGGTCAAGATCAAGATCGTCCTTCAAGATCAAAGGTCAAATATATGGGGGGACATAATGATTCACAAACACATATTGTTTTAAAATTATCATTGAGGGGACCTTTTCACAGATTTTGGCAGATATTGAAGTTTGTCATTAAATGCTTTATATTGATAAATGTGAACATTGGATCTAAAATGCACCAGTAAAAAAACAATAATACAATTAAAGAAATATATTTATATATATATATATATGCTACGAGGCTGTATGGTATATATATATATATATATATATATATATATATATATATATATATATATATATATATATATATATATATATATATATATATATATATATATATATATATATATACATATATATATATATGTTTAAAACATTTAAAGCACACAAGAGACGATACATTTAAGCACATAGATATGATATATTAAAGCACACATGAATAACAGCCACGTATTTATATATGCTACGTGGCTGTATGGTGTTTTATATATATGTTTAAAACATTTAAAGCACACAAGAGACGAGACATTTACGCACATAGATATGACTGATTTAAAGCATAATAAGGAACATAAGACAAAAAAAAACAAAGCAAGCAATAAGTAAAGGTCAGTCATACATGGCACATCCATATCTGGGGCCCGTCCAGGTGCTGATCAGCCTTGTGAATTCTTTATATTCACCGGCGGTCCTTTATAAGTGCAATTTGTTTTCCGATATTTCACAATAAATAAATCGATCAAATAGTATAAATAAAACAAGAGCACCGCATAACGGGTGCCACTGTCGGCTGCGAAAGCTTGTCAGAATTATTTTTTTTACAGGTCACAGTGACCTTGACCTTTGACCTAGTGACCCAAAATGGGTGTGGTGTGTAGATCTCATCAAGGTGCATCTACATATGAAGCTTTAAAGTTGTAGGTGGAAGCACTTAGATTTTAGAGCCAATGTTAAGGTTTAAGCACGACACCGGCGGACGGCGGTCGGCTTACAGCGGACGGCGGACGACGAGCAGGCTATGACAATACCTCGGGTTTTCTCCGAAAACAGCTTATCTAATAATTGCATGTAATAAAGCAGATTTAACAAAAAGGGCAAAAGAAGCAATAAAACAATCACATAAGGTAAATCAAACATATTTCTCTATAAACCACAGTACAACATAAACAATGTATTATTCCATATTAATTATTGATGCTTTTAAAGAAAGTGTACCGTATTTACAACTTTTATTAAAAAATACAATTTCTCGATGAAATACTTAATACTTTTATTTACAATATATATAATCCTATAATACAGATTGTTTTTCAAAACATTCCAAGAAAAATTGCATTAACAAAAAAAAATGAAACAAGTGTAATACTTTATGCAATTATTAAATTATATAATATAATACTGTATACGCATATAATTATAGCATCATTTACGTATCTCAGTAAATTGTTATCAAAAAGGATACCTTTTAAAATATGTGCAATATAATGTTTTTAAAAATCAAAAAAAATTATCTGAACAATTTTGGACGCATTATTTCTGTTACAAATGTTGATACTGAGTATTATTGAAGTAAGTGGTATAAATGTATATAAGAGAATGCCCATGCTATTCTTTAAAACATGGGAATCGTATGACACATTTTATACAAAAACGGATGGCATGATGCTTATCATGCCTTTATAGTATCAAGAAACGAATTTCATTTTCAAAATCATTTTACGTTTCAATTATAATATTTAATTACTATTGATACACAATAAATAACACCAACGGGATATAAGAGTACGAAACAAATAATTAGGACTTAATTTTGAATTGCACACTTGGCTATAAGATGTAGTGTCTAAATAAAGCCTGGTGTTTTCCATATTCGTCGATATGAAATAAGGAACGCCATTGGTATGCCCATTAACTTTCAAGTTCTCAACTTTGCGTTTGCCTCATTTTAAGTTAACGACAAACAGGTTTTAAACGTGTACCGAAACGTCTAACTCATAATACAGTAAAGAACCAAATTAACCGCAGAGTTGAGTAATATAAAAATATCAATTACATCATTTAGTTTTGAATAGACTTAAAGACTTAAAGACTGTTCAGTCCGCTCACCATAACTAAAATGCCATGCGGAGAACATGGCGACGGAGACAAGCATCCAGGTGGTCCTGGTGTGCTCGTGGTTTGCATCGTGGTCCGAGGGCCGTGTCGGCTGCAGTAGACGGACTCTCCGCTTGCTGGCCTGGTGCATCGCCAGTATGACCATGGTGCTTAGCAATATCAGGCAAATGCATGGCACCACCTTCATAATGACACCGTAGAACCAGAATTGAACGACTTGTAGAAACTGTGTTTTTCCACCAGATGGGATTCGATAAACCGGTATCCGCTGAAGTTGTAACCTATGTCTGTTTGTTTAACAACACGGTATAGAAAAATGTCTGGTATACTGACAAAGATGTTAGCAATTACAATGATTGCAATTGTAAGTATCGCTCGCTGCAAACTGCACAGGCGGTTACCGATTCCGTGATGACACACCAATATGTACCGGAACACGGTGAACCACATCGCCATGTTGTGACATGTAGAAGTGAAGATAATTTTCAGGACGATAAAGTAATTCCATCCTTGTGAATGGTTTCCATTTAGTCGATTTTGAGTGTAGACAAAATAGTAAACTGCGTACACGAGATACGTCAGCGTGGTCAGAAAATCTCGAATGGCCAACGCTGTCAGTATGCAATTTGTCGGAGTTATCATGTGTCGCCTTGTTAACACTATCACATTCAGTATGTTAGATATCGCACCAAAGATGCAAACGACCATACTTACATAGCCATGCACCTCTCCGTATTTGCGGACAAACAACTCGAAATAGTTTTCATGCACTGACACCACGTCCTGTTTTACCAAGGTTGCATTTAGTACCGACATTACGGTCGCATTTACCATCGGTAAAACCAGGGTTGTCATGTTAATAATACGATTGTTGTTGTTTCTTTCTTCTAAATTACGAGGTTTTATTGTTCAATAATTAAATAGAATTTTCCGCAAATGATGATTTCTTTACTGTTTTTTTCTCGAAATGACTAGATATGTTTGACACAGCACAAATGTCATCGCAGTCATCTTAACAAATATTCTACCTCTTATTCCTGAAATGCTTCCTAAATCGAACACTTATTTGATGAGACTCGTTTTATTCGTGTCTTTCAAACTCCGAAACTATTTGATCAGAGCGAAGAGACAGGAAAAAATGGCCCATTAAAAATTTAAAACCTTGTATTTATGAGGAATCATATAAGCTTTAAAGATGGCACATTCTTCGACTTACTTATTGATACACTGACATGCTTTTTTAAACTTATTTACTTTGTTTTAATTTTTTTTAATTCTTTTTTTGAGAGATTGTTTAATCATTAAACGCACATAAAGGATTCGTTATGCTATTAAATCCGTAAAGAAAAAAGTCCATCGAAACTTATATAAAACAGCAATCTTGCTCGTGGCTTGAATTTGCCAATATTTATAATGTTCTGTATACTGTATGGGCATTTTATAACGCTATTACAGTCTGCTGACGGCACTTGTTTTGTCCTAAAATTTGATTTGACAATCATAGAGACTCCCCAATGGCAAGCCACTACTGTTTGCCCGTCAGAAGCAATTATTGATTTCTATATAATTAAATTATTCAACAGCAATTCCCCCAGTTCTAAATGTAATCTTTTCCATTATAAGCACGACTTAAATCTGTTCTTTGGTTCATCAAGTTATATTTATCCTGACTCTGTTGCAAACATTTACCAAATTAAGCAGGGTCGAATAAATTTTCCTATCTCCGGTCAACAGGAAGTAGTGTATACTTACGCACGCTGTGACGATTAACGTGGTCTAATATTTGACCTTTGAAATTTATTGGGACGCGTCATGAATGTTATCGTTATAATATATATATCATCAATTTTTTTCGTCTTTAAAATATATTACCCAAACCGGCTTTCCGTATTTATCATTTTCATTTACTTGATTACGCAATTTATGACGTATCTAGTGTGACGAAACATTCTATATAGTTTCTCTCGGATTTTAGGGACAACAATTTTGACATGGTGGTTTTAACAGTATATTTTTTAAATATTTTTAAAGCATCGAATGAATCATAAACGTATTTCGGATTGTGTATTTTTCATTCATAATTGTTAACTTCGATAGGAAAACAATTATTAGCTACGGCAGGATTACGATTTCGTTAATCGGGTTTTGGGTCAGAGTGGTAAGCATTCGATACAAACGCTATAAAAAAAAGTGTGGTTTAAAATACATTTCGATAATAGGGATGGAAAAACAGAACATGGACTTCGACAAAGGGATGGAAGAACAGAAAATGGATGTGTATTTCGTTGTAAAGATATTGTTATAAGCTATGGATTAAAGTTGTCATCAAGGTAAATAACATTTAGTTTTTGTTCTGCTGCTGCATTTTGTTTTCATTTTTTATTAAACAAAATATCACATTCTTGATTCGTTTTTTATTTCTTCTCATATTTTCAATAGTAAAGTATTAAAAGGAACATTTTAAACTGGAACTATTTTTTACGTGACCCAATCCGTTATTCGGTCGTCTGGAATGTTGTGTACATGTAGGAGGCTCGACAAGAATAATTATATTGTTATGTCAATTTATCATTTGTCTTTGATAAAATGTATCAACGGCATGAAGCAGGATATTAATAGAATACATGGTTGGTGTCGAGATAGAAAAGCTCGCCCTATTTTCTTTTTTAAGCCTCACCGGAAAAAACTTTCTCCATCTAGGCAATAACCGTGTATTCTCTATATTCCTTCAGCATCACTTTATGGAACACTGAGAAAATCGAGCTTAATAAAGGTGATTAAAGGTGACGTCCCAGATTAGCCTCACACATGCTTTTGTAGTTTTGAAGATACTCTAAACTGAAAATTCCAAAGTGTCGTTTCTGATAAGCCTTTGCGCATTATTGTTGGCTGAAAAAAATTGTCGAGCTTGCATGAGATGTTTTGAATAAAATTGCCTCATTGGTGTACATCACACAAGCACATGTTTGATGTATTTTCAAAATAAGCTTATTCAATCAAACAATATATATTTATGTTTGTCTCATTGACATATTGTAAGCCCTGCTTTTGTGTTCAAGACTATACCCAAATTTCTCACAAACAATTATGCCTTGTTAACAAATAACTTCATTCAGCCACTCATTTGATTGATTCGTATAACTTGTGTTAAGTGATGATGTTCTGAGTTGACATGTTATGTTGAATTAAAGCTTTCAATTAAACTTGCCTGCTTTAGACTTTGGCGAACTTCTTCCTCCATTTACTTTTGATATATATCAGTTGTTAAAATCACGTTTACAGAACTAATGATATAAATTATAATAAGTTATATCAAATATATTTGTCACATAAAGTTAATTTAACTAATAATACTTATAATAAATATATAGCAAACATAACCTTTTTATTTCAGCATTCCATGTCAATAACACATGGTCACATTCATTTTCGCATATTTACATAATAAAAAAAATAAAAGAATCATTCATGTACGTTTGACATTAACAATAAACAAACACGATGTGCACACCAGAACATTCATCAACTAATACTAACAACAAGTGAAATAAACGTATAAGACTTCGAATAATGCATATTAACTAAATAAATAAACATTATACGAATCCTGTATGCACTTTTGACATCAACAATAAACAGACACACTATTCAAACCATTACATGCAGTCAACAGACATGCACATATACAACAAAACGGAAACATACAAGTAAAACTGAAACCATAGGAAATAAGAAAACTTGTTTCATTAAACATTAAATACATAACCAAACAAAACTGATATCACTTAAGCAATTTCGATGGGGCAGATATTTTAACAAACTTTCTATTCTTTTTGAACGAGTCTGATGACGCCAATAAGATATACATAACCTAACACTTGCACAAAAAACACAATATGAAGAAAAGGCCTAAACAAAATAATAAATACAATTAGGCGCTTCAGACGTAAGCGAACATCTTTATCAATTGACTTTAAACGATCATTTGTTTCAATCATGTGTACGAGACTTATGGAAAGACTTGTCTCACATATTTTTGTGATGAAAATGTCATACAAAAACACACACACACAAAATAAAACAAGGGAATCGTAAAACGGAGGGTAGAATGTATCATCAAATTGTGTTGCCAAGATATCCTGGTATTTCAAACCATTAGGTTTTTATATTATGCAAACCATAAAATTTATTTATTTGTTATTTTTCAACGCAAATGGACAACTCACGAACACTAGAAAGTACATTAAACGGAAGCAGTTTAAGAACGCAAATTCTTTTTTATCCTGTCTTTGCCTCAAACGTTGACCAAATAAAGCAGGGTCGAATCAATTTTCCTATTTCCGGTCAACAGGAAGTAGTGTATTACTACTCATTTCGATTAACATGTTTTAATATTTGACCTTTGAAATGTATTGGTACGCATCATGAATGTTATCGTTCAATTATATATCATCATGTTTTTCTTCTTTAAAATATATTACCAAACCAGCTTTCCGTATTTATCATTTTCATTTTATTGATTACGCAATTTATGACGTATCTAGTGTTACGTCATTTCTCGGACGAAACATACTATCTAGTTTCTGTCATGATTTTATGGACAACAGTTTTGACATGGTGGTTTTAACAGTATTTTTTTAAAATATTTCTAAAGCATCGAACGAATCATAAACGTATTTCGGATTGTGTGTTTGTCATTCGTATTTGTTAACTTCGATAGGAATAAAATAATTCGCTACGGCAGGATTACGATTTCGTAAATCGGATTTTGCGTCAGAGTGGTTAGCATTCGATACAAACGCTATAAAAAGAGTGGTTTAAAATACATTTCGTTAATAGAGACGGAAAAACAGAAAATGGGTTTCGACAAAGGGATGGAAGAACAGAAAATGGATGTGTATATCGTTGTAAATTTATTGTTATAAGCAATGGGTTAAAGTTTTCATTAAGGTTAAAAAAAAAGTTTTTGTTTTGCTGCTGCATTTTTTTTCATTTTTTACCAAGAAAAATATCATATTCTCGATTCGTTTTTTTATTTCTTCTCACATTTTCAATAGGAAAGTATTGAAAGGAACAGTTTAAAGTGGAACTCACCGGATAAACTTTCTTCATCTCGGCACCAACCATGTATTCTCTATATGCATTCACTATTGAATCAATAGCGAAACAAATTATACTCTTATCAAAATAATTTAAGCCGAAAACACAACAACACAAAATATGATATACGATTTGTTATTAAACAGACTTTTCACACAAGTTAACGACTCCAACATTATTTTTTTTTAGATCAAACCTGTTATTATCACTTTATTACAGTAGAAAAATCAAGTCTAAACTTTTATGGACTTTCTCAGCTGCTAACCCGTGACAAAGGCATTGCAGCCGAGCTTGTATATCTGAAGCAACAGATCGTGCAAGATATTGATGACCATTTTACGAACGAAACTTTCACTCTGAGAAAAAACGCTCACTTTAATCTTTAATTCATTTATACCTTCTACATTCAGAATTAAATTTGTATTAGTTATATAAAGCATCTCAGTGAACCAATGACGTAATTTAGAATATTTAAAGCTTTTTTCTTCATACATTTATGGTATACATACTTTTTGAGGATACATTTTCCTGTCACTAAGAAGCTCTTGCCTACATAGTTTAGGAATTTGAAAGACAATAACATTTCAGTTCTCATAAAATTAATGTAAGATTGAGGAAGCAACACAGAAATCGTAATTTGACTATTTAAGAAAGGTGCCGTTAAATGTGTCCAGTTTCAAGCCTATCATGTTATTGCAAGGAATTAAACCCAGTAAATAAACGATAATTTGTGGAAATATGCAATTGTATTTTTAAACAATAAAAACATCATGAAAGAAGAAATAATCACCAGAGCAAACGTATTTTCAATATGACAACCATGGTTTCACCAATAGTAAATGCGACGGTTATGTCGATACTTAACGCAACACAGGGCCAACAGGAAGTGCATGAAAGTCATATAGCGTTGTTTGGTCGCAGATACGGTAAAGTGCATGGCTATGTTAGTATCGTCGTTTGCATATTCGGTGTGATATCTAACATACTGAATGCGATAGTGTTAACAAGGCGACACATGATAACTCCGACAAACTACATACTTACGGCGTTGGCCATTGCAGACTGTCTTCAAATGCTTTCACAAGGGTGGATGTACTATTTGGTCGTGCAAAATATCTTCAATCTTTCACATGTCACAACATGGCGATGTGGTTCACCGTCACGCTAGCCGTGTTCCGGTACATATTTGTTTGTCATCACGGGATCGGTTACTGCCTGTGCAATCTGCAGCGAGCGTTACTGACTATTAAAATTATTGTAATCGCCAACGTCATTGTCTGTATACCACACATCTTTCTATACCGTGTTGTAAAACTAACAGACTTCGGGTACAACTTCAGCGACTATCGGGTTTCCGACTCTTATCTGGTGGAAAAACACAAATTCTACAAAACGTTCAATTACTGGTTCTTCGCGGTTATTATAAAGGTGGTGCCATGCATTCTGCTGACGTTGCTGAGCACCATGGTCATACTGGCCATGTACCAGGCCAGCAAGCGGAGAGTCCGTCTATTGCAGCACGCACGGCCATTGGACCACAACGTCAACCGCAAGTACAACAGGACCACCTGGATGCTTGTCTCCGTCGTCCTGTTCACTGTGATAATTGAATTGCCGCATGGCATTCTTCTTATGGTGAGCGGACTGAACAAAGACTTCTTAAAAGAAGTCTATTCAAATCTCGGTAAATTCAATGATCTTCTTTTATTGCTTAACGCTTCTGTGAATTTTGTGCTGTACAGCATCATGAGTAAGAAGTTTCGGGATACGTTTAAAAACATTTTTGTTGTTAACTTCAAATGCCACACACAAAGAGTGACAGGACGTCAAAATGTGTATATTATTTCAACGAATACGGAAGTTACCACGCTTTAGACACTACAACGTTTAGTCAAGTGTGCAATTCAAAATCAGGTTTGTAAGTATTTTATAGCTATATTTATTAGTACTTATTGTGTATAAACAAGTAATTCTGCATATATCATTGAAATATAAAATAGCTATAAAATGTGTTTGCATGATACAGGTAAGGGCCTGATAAGCATCATGACATATTAAAGACATATTTTTAATATCATTTGTTAATAGCTCATACTTTGATCACATGTTTTAAATTGCCTCATGGGCATTCGCCTTTTGTTCACATATTACTTCAGTAATTCTTAGCTACCATATCCGTAAAAAAACCAATTAAATCCTAAAATATTAAGAAATAATAAATATTTTTTCTATATATTACCTAAAAAACTAAATTATCCCATTTTTTGTAATGTTTCGTTCTTTCGTGATTATTTACTGAAGAATTCTAATGTTGTCATAATTATATTTGCGTATTTAACTTAATTTCAGAATTGTTTTCATATTGGTTTCACAATTGTTTTCATATTGGTAACATTCAATATGGAATAACACTGTTTTGTGCTTTCCCGATGTTTCTATTGTGAATAAGTAATTTAAATTACCAATGACAAGTATAACAATTGTTCTTAGTTTTACTTTTCCTGGTTTCCGAATAAATACAGTATTACTGAGAAACCATATGTGTGACATAAACGTTGCCTTCAAAATGTTTTAGAATGAAAAATTATTTTGTTATCTATAAATCTATTAATACAATTATTCCAAGGCATTAACAATACATATATAAATAATGCAACGCCATTTTATTCCTATTGTCAGTTATTTTAAAATGTTTTTTTTATATTTTAATTATTAAGATTTCTTGTATTATAATTGTAAATGACATTCACACTTTTTTCATATTTTGTTGTTCTTTCATAGAATACTTCGCACAAACTATGTGTTTTTAATAACAAAACACATGTCTGCCTTTAGATAATATTTAAAAAAAACTGATTTCCGTCCAGTATTTATATTTTCCAACGAATTTTGAAAGGGATAAATACAATAACTTATTTCACAACTTTTAAATTCAATAGGTAAAACATAGTTTTCTATTCATTTATGTTGTTCATATGGCAAAATGTCTTAAATATCGCAAATGAAGACAAATATGTGAAATGCAATGATTATTTTGACTTCATAACTTCATTTCCCTACTAACGTTTCGAGTTCAACGATATAAATGGAAAAACATATTAAAAAAATCAAAATACAATTTGTTGTTTTTGTTTAAGTATCGAATTATTTTGGCCACCCATAATCGTAGAAAATAAATAAGTTCACCCGTGGCTTATAACTTGTGGGTACACATCAAAACATTTAATATTTTATAAAATATTTTAAAAGATTCAAACATTATTCACTTTAAATGAAATACCTATGTATCAATACGCTTTAATTTAAACTGAAACATTAAGTTTCTGAAAAGCAAGAAATGTAACTTCTGCATAACCAACTGATTTTCATGTTATTATATAAATGGGGAAATGATTTTTCCCAAAAAAAATGAAGCCAGCTTTTGATAATTTTGAAACAAATCAAGCGATTTTGAATACTTTGTTTGGTAAAAGTTTGTACTCGCCCAACTGTTTTCAAACATCTTTTTTTTTAATTTGCATTCAAATTCAAACATTTGTGTTTATTCGGATTAAATTTTTTCTCCGATAAGTAGGCTTCCATGTTGACATTTAAGTATATTTTACAACTCAGACAATTAAAGAAAATGCAGTTTCATACACATTAATAAATTCTGTTTTGATACATTAATCAGTCTCACATTCTTTTTCTGTTGTTAATAACCGTTAATAATTAAACATTTCCTGAACTTATGTTTAGTTATCTTTGGAATACGAAACATAATAAATACTTATGATTGATTCATGTTTCAGATACGGCTAAAAGTTAACTTAAAAGAGGATGTTGTATTGGCTTGTATGATAGTTGACGTTTTATTTAGTTATATAGTAAATTATGTATTATTTTTAACAAAAAAGTGTTGTTTTTTATTCATATTCATTTTAAAACAATGATGATGAATATTGTTTAGTATTTTATTTAGTATTTTGAAATACTTGTTATTTGCAATTGCATGTACTATATCATATTATAGTTTTCAGTTATAAAAATTAGAATTATAAATAAAATTGTATCAATAATGTTAAGCTATTTATTATTTGTAACAATAAAATTCCTTATTAAAACTACTAGGAAAATTGTTTACTATATGTTGTCCTGCATGAATATTTTAAATGCATTGAATGAAGAATCTTGGTAATAACTCAGCTTAACGGGTGGAAACAGGCATACTATATTTTCTATATGTCAAGTATAGCAAATGTGTGTTCTTTTAGTGCAATGATTAACAACATTTTCAGCGTTAGTATGAAACAATAAATTTTAAGCGGATGCCTGTGAAGATAATGTTTCTTTTTATGTACTCGTGAGGCGATTACTACGAATTGAAACGTAAAACCAATGCGATAAGTGCAATTTTTAATTATGTTTTGTATTTACATTTACCGTTGCAATCCCCTTTTTTCTGAAAACATAATCCCCCGTTAGTAACAAATGCCCAGAATACTTTAAAAAACCCTGAGAGACGAGTTGATCTAAACTTTTTAACTTTTGGGAAACATTGAATACATCTAGTTTTATTTTAAATTCCTTGATGACAATGCATGCACTACTTACTCAGCACTAGAAATTCTACCAAATGAAAATTACTCTGAAAATATTGAAGAAAGTCTTATAGTCCAAATACTCGTCGCTAACTCTCAAAGATGTCTCCCAATATAATAATATGAAGTATAATTCGAATGCATTCATTATTTTGTATAATACCTTGCAAAACCAAATAATACTATACAATTATGCTCCTTATGAGATAACTTTGCTATAAGCACAAACCTTATTCTGAAAAAAATTTTAGAAAGAATTATGGTCATTGTAAGTCCATGTGTCGTGCAACCTTTGAGAAATAGAACATGCTCAGTTAATTTAAGTGATATAAAACTGTTCAGGAATTTTGCTCATACCCGCATACCATACCCTTTCGAGAATGCAGTATTCATATCTAGACACATGCACCTAGTCATGTGGCTGGTTTTTTATACTGTCCTCGACCAATACAGAACATAAGAATTCCCCTTTCAGGGTGAATACAGCTCATGGGGGTTATGACGATTATTACAATAAGTCCTTACTTGACCGCTTTTACACATGTAGACAGCCAGTAAATATGGCGGCTACAATTCCGACCTAAAATCGCCGTTTGAGGACTACCTTATGTATTAACCAGGTGAACAATTTGCCCTTTGAGATTGTTGCCGAAATTTAGAACTACTGTTATCACAACATATGTAGGCGCTAGAAGTAGGTAGTCTTTCTTGAAGTAGGTCTGGCAATAGTAGCTGTCGAAACGTGTTAAAACGCCTGTTAGTATCTATTACTCACTAATTTATTGTGAAACAAGCGACAAAGAGGGTAATGTTATTGATATGAAATAGGAGAACGGTGTCACCTTCAGGCAAAGAAATTCATACAGTATGAATTGATCTATGGAATATATATCTACAGATCAATGCTGCTTATCCAATTTAAAAAAGGGGAGTTCAGACATATATAATGAAGATTTGTTTCGTTTTGCCACTCGTTTTTCTTTTGAAATAACAAATTGCATACACAGGGTTTCCTTTAATTAATTGAAATAAATAAGTAGTATTGACATCGTAGTTTTGTCTTTCTCGTAACACAAATAACCTATATAAAATACAGTCTATACATATACATATTTATAGCTGATATCGCAAACGTTTTTATTTGATGCCTTAATTATGCACATGTTCAATGTGATAGTCAAAACGATACCTTTCGTTTTGATATTGCACCTATATAAATAAATCAGTACCCGACCGTAATAATCATGATCATTCTCCGTCAGTGACGTTATATTGACGACCAAACTGGACTGTCGTGTTGTCTTGAGCTCTGGAAAGAGCGGAAAGCAGAATACGCAATTTATCAATGCATATCTCTATACAGAAAGTGTATATATATATAAGGTTAAATATCCATGCAAATAATATGTACATAGACGTTATACTGAACCATTTGCTATTTCTTGGAATGACAGTGATAGGATGCCTGTCTATTATAGTTCAACTAAACAAAATATAAGTCTACAAAAGCACGTTCATATTAAGAAACACAAGCTTGAGTTCACTGACATTTTATCTGTAGAGTTGTTATTGGCGGCAACGCGTATTTTGGGGGTCAAATAATTTTATATTCATTTCAGTAGGGTTTTTTAATATCAAATCATTCTCAAATTATTTGTTAAGCAGCACCACCACGTGAGAAATCCAAATGATCCTTATTGGTGTATCGATAGTACGCAGATCGACCATTTAATCTATGTTTTTCTCAAATGTATAAGCTGTGTACATTTTCGATTGCTTTTTAATTAGTATGGTTTCCACGGAATGTACTTTGCGTGATGAAAGAATGTTACTTTGATTAAAACGACTGACAGAAAACTAGTCGGTCTTTTTGCAATATGAAAAACATGGCTGTGCAATTCTTGTTTCATTATTTCTTTATAATCAATTTTTAAAAAATCCTGGCAAAATCTATAAAAACAAATTCTTGCAACATGCATTTAGCAAACGATGTCATATCCTTGTAAACAGGGAAAAACAACAACATTTGATAAAACAGCTAGAAACCAAAAGTTGCGACTCATCCCCGAGAATGCCAGATACATCATACGACGGGATTGTTTTTAAAGTTAATATCACATAATAACGTTGCAAAACTGACTGAACGATCAAAACTAACAACATGCTTTTTAAGATATTTCCCTTGAGCAATTTAATAATTTCTAGACCATCGTTTGTGTCTCCAAACGAATTAAAAAATTGAAACGCAGCTGTTTGAACTTCAAAACTACCCGCAGGTAATTAACAAATAACAAATAATTGCATAACACGAAAATGCATGTTCTAAATATCATGATGTTTAAACATCAAAATGCTATGGCGTTCAAGCACCAATACTAAAAGGTGTGCAGCCCATAAATATCAGGTAAAAGTCTTTTTGCAATATGAAAAACATAGATGTGCAATTCTTGTTTCATTATTTCTTTATAATCAATTTTTAAAAATCCTGGCAATATCTATAAAAACATATTCTTGCAACATGCATTTAGCAAACGATGTCATATCCTTGTAAACAGGGAAAAAACAACATTTGATAAAACAGCTAGAAACCAAAAGTTGCGACTCATCCCCAAGAATGCCAGATACATCATACGACGGGATTGTTTTTAAAGTTAATATCACATAATAACGTTGCACAACTGACTGAACGATCAAAACTAACAACATGCTTTTTAAGATATTTCCCTTGAGCAATTTAATAATTTCTAGACCATCGTTTGTGTCTCCAAACGAATTAAAAAATTGAAACGCAGCTGTTTGAACTTCAAAACTACCCGCAGGTAATTAACAAATAACAAATAATTGCATAACACGAAAATGCATGTTCTAAATATCATGAAGTTTAAACATCAAAATGCTATGGCGTTCAAGCAACAATACTAAAAGGTGTGCAGCCCATAAATATCAGGTAAAAGTATGATTTACGTTTTATATAAGGGTTAGCGAAAATTGAGTATTAATTATTCTTGATAATTATTTTGTCTTGAAGAAGCCATGTAAAAGACTTAATTTTTTCCAAGCCAACTAAGAAGGGAGATTGGACGATAGTTAGAAGGCATTGAAGGGTCGGACTTTTAAAAAAAACGGGGCATACGTTAGCTTATTTCCATGACGATGGGAATACTGACTTAGAAATGAGTGTTGTGAAGATGACAGAGAGCGAGACACACAATTCATGAAATTCCCTCTTTGATGAGTATAGGTTTTATTTTATTTTTATATTTAAGAGGACGTTATTGGGGATTAAGTTTATTTCAGGGATCGTGTGTGCTGTCATCTACAGTTGACTGCTTAATGAAAAAGTTGTTGAAGAGATCAGCTTTCTCTGCGTTTGTCGATGATTCTATGCCGTTGTCAACAAGCGTTGAAATAGTGGTGGAGGAATGTTTTTTTGAAAGCTGTTTGAACACATTAAACCAGGTTTTAGTGTCGAGATATTTTGGAGATAAGTTTTTCATGGTATGCTTTTTTAGTGTTTCTGATGAATTTCGTTGTTTTATTACTAGATTAACGGAATTGAGCCCATGTTGCGTGTGTGTTTAATCGTTTTGCTTTTTTGTGAAAGCGATTACGATTTCTTATCAGCAGGCGAACTTCTTTGGTCATCCAGGGTACGTCTTCCGGTTCAACAGTACCTTGTTTGGAATGCTGTCAGATGCAGCAGAACAGATATTGTCAGCAACCTTATCAGCCAAGGTACTAAGATCTGCCTCGTTGATAATCGAGTCCCAGTTAATTGATTTGAGATTGTTTTTAAATTGTGTGTTGTAGCCTTCGTTGTATAACCAGAAGCGACGCCTGTAAGTTGAAGGCTTAGGTTTAACAAAGTTAAGAACAACGACTACTGGACAACGAAAGCGAATAATATTAGGAACAAAAGGGTCAGTAACGTAGCTTGAGAGCAGTTGTGAAGGATTTTTCATGAAGACGGGATCAATTAAGGAAGACGAGTGTTCAGTAAATTGTGTAGGGGTGGTAATGAGTTGTTCAGTGTTGTAGGAGTCCATAAGGTTTGATAGTCGGTTGAAATGATTGGTTAAAGGTTTAATGTTGAAGTCGCCAGTAACAAGGATGTTGTCAAGCTGTCCATCAAATGCCTAGTCGAGACTCTGCTCCATGTTTAGCCATTGTGTATTATTAGAGTCTGGTGGACGATAAATTCCACTAATGAGAAGTTGTCGATGATTTATGTGGATTTCAGCCAAGAGGGCCTCTAGGTTGTTGATGTGAAGATAAGTACGCGCCGTTGCAGGTATGCTTTCCCGAACGCTACTCCACCACCAATGCGGTATTTTCGATCACAACGGAATGGTAATTTAAAGTTGGGAATGCGTAGTTTAGCGTCTGTAATGGATTGATTCAACCATGTTTCGGTGAAGACTTATACGTCATATGAATGGGTCTGTACTGAAAGTAAGTCAACCGAGTAGGAAGTTTGATGCGTGTGGGGGCCAGGGCTTGGGTTCGATTCGATGTCGCCAGATAATGTCAGTAACAATGCGTACAGGAATATGTCATACAACCACAGAATTTGTGTCACAGACAGGGCATCACCAGGGAATGTATGTTTAGGTGTTTGAGAAATCATGGAGGTTGTTTGTAAAGGTGTGAACCCGGTGCGGAAGCATAAATCACTGACCGTAATAAAAAGATGCCGTATGGACTCGAACCCGACTTACCAGAGAAGGCCCCTGTGACACCACGACATATTATCAGTACCAAAACAATCATTTCCAAAAGACAAACGGAGGCAATTGGACGTGGGTAATAAACAGGGATTTCAAAACACGTTCGATGTGTATGTATATTGTTTTGTTATTTTATATGATTCGTGTTTATTATTTGATATTATAAAATTACATATGGATAGTACCTGCCTTTAGGCGAGAAGGTGATTATGTTGTGCTTAAGGGTACCCTTACTATGGCGAGAGCTTGTTTTGAATTTTAGAACGTTTTAAGGCAACCCCAACATAAACAGTTAAGTCATATTTGCATAGGTACATTACAGAATAAGAGTAACAAAGCAATTGTACAGATATATTAAGACCATTCATGTGCGATAAAAACACAGACGTAAAACATTGTTGAAGTAATATAGACTCGTGATTTAACTTCTACACATAACAATATAAGAGGGTCGCATTGCTTTACGACAATTAGGATGTTGCTTAAGATAGTTAACATAGATGTGTTAATGTACACGTCAAGTGCCACAAATATCGTGTATTATTTGAGACGACGTTAAACAAAATGTTCAGCCATAGTCATAGTTTTAAGTTATCTACGCGCTAATAATCTTTAGGGACTCTCTTAAAGTAATTAAGCATAAAACATGCGTTTTAGAACAAGGTTATAAGAAAATAATAAGATTCTTAATTAAATGTTAAGTTCAATAGTTACGTGACATTTCATGAACAAAATAGTGGCACCATACGCAATAAGGCGCTGGTCTGTTTTAGTCAAAATGTGTGATAGTTTTGATTGTCTCGCGTAAAGACAAGATCGATATCTTCGATAGAGGCAAGAGGATTCGATCAACGCTCAATAAGGCTAATCAGGATAGTCTAATCTTAGTATTGTATAGTGCACGAAATAGGTTACGGAGCTTAAACATCGCGAGATCATGTAAAGAGTCACATTTGTGAATTTTCTGTTCGTGGTCCTTAACTATGATTTTTCCAATTGATGTCCATGTCCCTAAGATAAGACCGCCCTTCATCAGACGACGCGCAAAACAGAACACCTCGCTTCGTTGCTTCGTTAGCTCCTCGTTTAGAAAGACCCCTTTGCTGAGCGATTTGCGCAGCTAGATTGGCGGGCTCGATATGTCGTAAACTTGATAATTATGTCACGTGTTGGCAATGTTGCGTTCTTTGAGGGAGAATTTCTAGTAGACATAGGGAGCCTGTGTATATTATCGATTTCCATCAGGGCGACGTCGGAGCCAATTTGATTGAGGATGTCGGTGACAACTGTGTGTATATTTTCTGAGGGATGTTAAGTCACACCAGATGGGCGCAAGCAATTACGCCTACTGTATTGGTTGGACTTGTCTTCACTTTTCTCGCGGATGTCAACACGCTTTTCAAGGTCCTTAACATTGTTACAAAGCGCCTCGTTTTCATTTTGTAGTGATGTCACAGTGGTTTTGGATCCCACCCATAACCTCGGTAACAACGCTGCTTACCATCTCAGTAAGTTGGACATTTAATGTTGATTTTAGCACAGATGCATTTTTTTCGACTTGTTCTTCATTTAAGTTTACAGAGAATGTTTCGTGTGACGACGACTCAGCCTCGATTGAACCAAGCCTATAATTTTTGATAGCATCCTCTTCTAACGGCGATTACGCGTCGCGCTTAGCCGTGCTCGCTTTAATGTTTGGAGAAGCGTTTATTTCGACGACGCGGTCTTATTTTAACAGTATAGGTGCGAGATACTCGGGCGTGGGTTGGCTTACACGCAATTGCTGATCAACACAGTAAAATATTTTGACAGTTTACTGATTGTTAATATAAAAGCTCAATGAAGCGAATAGGTAAACACAATACACAGTACATAGACATGTTGAAGGCTTAAAAAAATCAGCTTAAAAGTCATCAAGAACATCTATATTCACCTGAACTGCTAGGCATTCTGTCCATATAAGTATCCGAAACACGTTTGTTATATCAAAAAAATCCTAATAAGAAAGTTACATGATATAAATCGAACGTTTACTATCCCCGCAAGAAAATCACTACTCCATGCTACTGACCAGAAGCTGTTGTTAACTTGATATTCTTCGCGGAATAAATTGTGTTTATTGGTGGGTGAGGAACTAAAAGGTTGTTTGATTTAACATAATACAAAAACGAAAAAGGGAAATAATTCATAGCAATTATAGAGCTATGGTTCTTGTGCATGGAACTTCACCTCATTGATGTTGAAATATTGCATCATATAGCCCCAACAAGTTATAACATAGAAAACAACCAAAGGGCAACGACTGTTATTTAAGAATGTGTGGGGTTATTTTTCGTGTGCATGACACTTTACCTTATTGATATCAATATACTCGTGACATTTCATGTTGAAATTCGGTAAAGTATTTGAGTTATAAGCCAGAAAAAAATACATAATGCCAAAAACTTACAAACTCAATAACTCGTGTTTAAGAAAGTGTAGGGTTATTGTTCTTGTTCATAGTACTTAGCCTAATTAATATGTGTACACCAAAAACGTTTAACATTAACATCTTATAAAGATTATGATAAGAAGCACTGAAAAGTTTATGACTAACAAGCATAAGGACTATGTCTGCCATTTCGGCGGGGGATTATAACCAGGATCTTCAAATCCGTTGCAAACCGGGCCCCGTGTTCACAAAACGATTTTGCAATCGAAAATCGATTTTAACTGACATCGATTTTCATGTTTGCCTTTCCTTTACAATGGAAATCCATTTTCAATGACAAGCAACGTCGATTTTCGATTGCAAAAATGTTTTGTGAACACGGTGCCTGGTTAATTAAATTTAATTAAATTTCAAACATAACGTTCATCTTTAATAAACATGTCATGCATTATAAACTTTCTTTACACAGATGTTGAAAATCTGTAATGTATATATGTGTTGCCTTTACTGGTTATATCAATATATATAACATATAAAAATCAGCTAAATATTTTAACATCGAACCCATCGTAAACAGTAGTATTCGTTCATAGCCGTTTTTATGTGTGTCTTCGTTAAAAAAATGTTCATATATCCCACGGTGCCTATACCACGTGACTTTTTAAGATCTGTGTGGGGAGTAAAATATCAACAAAAGCGCGACGAAGGTAAGATTTTTAAGGATAACTTTTTAATATGTCACCATTTTTAATGGGATAAAGTGGAGAGCTCGCTCATTCATGAGAGTTTTCTATAGGTATCATGATTTTATAAAACAAATAAGTATTTTTTCAGTAAAGTGCAACCGCGCGTTTGAACGGTTAGAAAAGGGTAGGATCAGTGTGGGGAGATTATTTTTTTTACACAAAAACATCACCTCTGGTGAAATTAAGAAATAAATTTTATGGGCGGAGCTTACACTATATCATTTTGCATTCTTTTTTCAGGTTTCTTTTATTTATTTACGAAACAAAATTCAAGAAAACTATTCTTACAGTAATATGATCTGTGTGGTATACGTTTTTCAACGGATCTGTGTGGTATACTGTTTTTAAGTTTTTCAGTTCTATTTAGTTGTTTAAGAAAATGCTTGTCAACAATGCATTTAAAACTGGATTTTTAAATGCGCTAGCATGTAAAACATATAATGGCTATACACTACGCTTGCACCGCTTGTTGAACTAATACATAATTATGATTTACAGGCATGCTGTACAATCCCCATTATAATATTAAAATCTTACGCTGGAGCATCTTAAATCGATGACAAGTCCATGCTTACCTTAAATAAGTGTATACTTCATGTTATTGTATCAAATGCCATTTTTACACTACTGTCAGGTAAAGTAATGTATCGTATATTATTTTTGATATTATATTTGCTTTAAGGTATGGCTCAATGCTCCGAATGCGGAAAAATGTCGAAGACCAGAGCTGGATTATTGCGCCACATTAGGGGACACGCTAACTCTGGAAACTATAACTGCTGTGGGAAAGCATTTCAGGTAATATTAAATACCTTAAAAATAATTACATTTTTATACAGTTATGCTAACAAACAGATGAACGGATTTTCTTGAAACAACACAAATATACAATATATCTCATCTCTCAGGTTATCATATATTTTGAAATAACTCAATAATCGTCAAATGGTTTGTAATTTAAAACTAACGAACGCGTGTCCTCAGATACTAACATTTTTGAAATAGCGTGTTTACGCATTGAAATGTCACGTGAATAAAATATGTTTGTTTTTTCTCAGGATGCCTACAATCTTAGAAGGCTTCAACGAACAAAGGACCCCAATGTCACGTGTGTGTACGGTGCGGCAGGAGCTTTGCGGACAAGTACCTACTCGTGGCTAGAGAGAAAAGTGCAAAAAAGAGGGATTGGTGAAATGTTACCAGTGTGGGTTGACAGTTAGGAGTGAGAATGACCTCAGAGACCACGTCAATACCCACATGCATGACAAGTGTTACAGTAGTGAGGAGTGTTTCAAAAAGTACAAACGCAAAACAAACCTTTCTCGATACGTGAGGACTTCGCATAAATCCGTGAATACTGATTAAAAATCATAATAGTTTACAGTTTGTCTGTGTAACTTCATTATCGTTTTACGTTATTTTATTCGTTGTTTTACTTTTACTTTACTTTTCAAAATGATTCTAAAGTTATCCGAATTTGATTAATTTTTAGGTTTCGTTTAGTTCGTGTTCGTTTGGATTTACGTTATTCATTAATATATCGCATATGTGATTTGTATTATCGAATCTGTGATTCTTTTTTAATTATAACTTGATTAAAGTTTTGCGATGTTTTTTCGTTGGTTTCAATTTTAAATACCGCTGTCACGAGCTAGTTCGATAATCATAAGCAGCCTGGGTTTCTAATACTAGGGATTTTCACGATTGCTTTACATAATTAACTGCCTGCTTATAATTACTCTAGGCCGTGGTAATTGACAGTAAACAATGTATGCAATGTGGTTGTGTATACAATACAATACTCCTTAATTCGAAATACGTCTTGACATTCTTCAGAGCTGCATCCATCCACAACACAAGAGGAGAATCATACATATATAATCATATAATATAATATTTATTCATTTACTTTTTATATTCTCTTCAAAATAATTAACGCTTAAGATTAGCATACATTTGTTACACTGAATACAACGACATATTCCATATATGAAATAAAACACACAAACACACACATATATATATGTTTCTACTATGACCAGTATTTTGTTTTTAATAAACATACCGTTTACCTTAAACTTTAAATAACAACAAAATGACAAGCCAATACGTCTGGTGGATTCTGTTTTATCAGTTTGTATTCCAAATTTGATTTTAAAACATACGTATTACTCCGGAAAGAACATGCCTTTGCTTTTTGTCAACCTGTGTAATATTTGACACAATTTCTATTGCAGAATTTGTGTCAGAATTAAAATGTCCATTGTGTTCGTCTATCCGCATTCTTATTGTTGGCAACAGTTTGCTATCGTTTCGTCTCGCCCGCTCCCACCTTACTCCTAGTGTCTCCTTCTGTATAGCATTCCTGTCTCGTGAAACTGTTTCCTCTGTTTTTTCTTCCCTTAACTCTTGTCCGCTCACTAGTGCCAAATAGGTGATTACTGAAATGAATGAATTTTTAAATAATAATAATAGTTCTACTACTACTACTATTACTACTACTACTAGTAATAGTTGTAGTAGAAGTAGTAGTAGTAGTAGTAGTAGTAGTAGTAGTAGTAGTAGTAGTAGTAGTAGTAGTAGTAGAAGTAGTAGTAGTAGTAGTAGTAGTAGTAGTAGTAGTAGTAGTAGTAGTAGTAGTAGTAGTAGTAGTAGTAGTAGTAGTAGTAGTAGTAGTAGTAGCAGAAGTAGTAGTAATAGTAGTAGTAGTAGTAGTAATTGTTGTATTGAAATAATTGAAATTAATAAAAAAATATACATATTGTCCTTATTATCTCAATTTAACTGTAAATTGTAAAAACACGGATACCACACAGATCCTTCTAAACACGTATACCACACAGATCATATTACTGTTTGAATATTTTTCTTGATTTTGTTTTGATAAATATATGAAAGAAACCTGAAAAAAGAATGCAAAATGATATAGTGTAAGCTCCGCCCATAAAGTGTATTGCTTTATTTCACGAGAGGTGATGTTTATGTGTCATAATAAAATAATGTCCCCACACTGATCCTACCTTTTTCTAACCGTTCAAACGCGCGGTTGCACTTTACTGAAAAAATATTCATTTGTTTTACAAAATCATGATACCTATAGAAAACTCTCATGAATGAGCGGGCTCTCCACTTTATCCCATTGAAAATGATGACATATTAAAAAAGTTATCCTTAAAAATCTTACCTTTGTCGTGCTTTTGTTGACATTTAACTCCCCACACAGATCTTAAAAAGTCACGTGGTATAGGCACCGTGTATCCTGCACTTCTTAATGTTATGAGAGTGCGCCGATAAGTACCGATTCGTTCATCCGTCGGGGCCAATATAAATTAGTTTTCTCGTAGTTACGAGTAAACTTATTAATCTTGATTTTCTAGATACTGTAAAATTAGCTTTATCAGCATAATATAAATTTCAATCATCAAACTAACCATGTAAATCTTACTGAGTTTCTTTTCTCATCAGTAATAAAGCAAAGACTTATTAGAGATTGGTGTTTGAACGTGACGTGTTCGAGTACAACAAATTTAGGAAATAGTCATTATTAAAACAACATTACCGTTGATGTTCTCTAATCTTGATACACTTAATATCCAGTTACTGAAAAGTCAGACGTGCCGGTTTTGAATGAACTGACAAAATGCGTATCAAGAAAGTCAGGTCAAATGACCGAACCTGTCAACTGGCTTTCAACAAACAGTCAACTAACCACACAAGCCAACTGGCTTTCAACGAACACTCAACTTAACACACAAGCGAATTGGCTTATTCACATTCGGCAAAAAGGTTATAAAAAACGGCTACTGACCATAGAAGCCAACTGGATTTAACACATTAGAAGGAATGGTCATTATCAAACGGTCAACTGACCACACAATGACAATGGCTTTTACACATAAGGCAAACTGGCCTTAGACAAACGGTCACTTTACCTCACAACCCAATGTGCCTTCAAAATCAGGTAATAGAACTGCTCTCGTCGTTTAACTGCAAGCAAAGATAAAAGCAAATATGCAATGAAATTATCTAATAGACGCAGGTGTTGTTGAAGCACAAATCCCCACGGAAAGTGGATAAGACCAGTCACGAGTGAACTGCAATGTTCTCTTAATATGTGAAATAGTAGCCAAACCTTATCAGTTCGTGTACCGAGGTTTGAGAGGCAGTGGGATGTGTGTGTTTACATACATGGCTTAATGCGGCGAAGGACGTTTTAGATGACGAAAACGCTTTGTTGTTGACGGCGAGAAGGATATGGCGGCTCAAATTATAGACTTGAAGCGACTTGTACACGGTAAGACGATCGCAATTTATAAAATATTATAATTGTAATTAACGTATTTCGTGTTGCCTCATGCAAAATTATAAGCTTAAGAATGTTTTTATACTATACATCTAGTTCCGTTCACTTTTCACGATTTTTTAAATTTAAAAACGATTATTTAAAAAAAAGCATTGCTATGTGTTTGCAAATAAACCAAACAGTAATGGCTGTATTCTAAAACGTCCATACACTCAATAAAAAATCGTTTTTATGCGACAACTATAAACCTATTCTCTTATCAAAGATCGGATAACCGTAGGATAGCTGAAGGTAAATTTATTAAGAGAGGTTTAGATCGGGAAGCTTTGTTGTCTCTGCAGCCACACTTTAGGGAGTGTTCTATAAAGCCAACAAACGTCCGACTACGTTTATGCATAGTTTGTTTCCAATATTATAACCATATGGAAGAACGAAATCAAATTTTATATAACTGAGCTGTTTATTTACTTTAATATGGTTATATAAAACGTGCCTTCATTTATATTGCGTATATATATATATATTGTTTCGAATAATAAAAAACTGTATGTATTGATGTATTGATAACCGATTTATGTACTCTTTTGTGTATCAACTTTGTACTCAACCATATGAGGTAGGAATATTGGGTATAATTCATAAGTGCAAATAATGTCCATTTATTCCATGTGTATTAAAACCATGTTGTCGGCTATGTAGCCTTCTAACAGTTGTCTTATAAATTATCGTGAAATAAGTAGGGTACATGTATATGGTATGCGTTTATTATGTACACTACTTAATGTACGCACTAATCACGTCGCAGTTAACCAACCATTTCATAAAGAGAAATTTAAATCAACTTAACATAGCATAAACTCAAACTTGCACGAACACAATTGCATGTTATTCAGACGAAAAATTGTAAAACTCGTTTGTAAAGCTGACATTCGCAAACACACACACACGCATTTAACCGCAATGCCAATCGTTCAGTTTTCTAACAAACAACGCAAGGCACACTTAGCCATCCTTTTCCATAAAATCAGGCGTACCGACCGCTTCGGATAGCCATTTGCAGGTCGTCCCGTTTTCTGGCCTCCTACACTTAATCTATCAGAACCCATAATGTTGTGCATTCGTTCCACCTTGTCAGTGCTGTCGGAGTTTGCCTCTCTGATTCTAACAAACATTTGCCCTCCAAGATTCCAACAAAATCAATGCAGTAGAGATACAACTTTTAAATATAATTCTCTTAATACTAAGGTATGAGATGGAAACTGTTTATTCGGTTATGTATGAGTTACATGATTTTGACCGAAGCTTGTAACTGTGTGTTGTTCTCATAACGAAATACAAATACAAAACCAGGGAGTGTTAACATTATTCGAATGTTCGGATTAAATGATTTCCATTTGAAATGCTATAAAACAATTCGATGCTTCACCAGTACCGTCTGTATAAAGCCAATATTACTTCACGTGAACGTTATTTCCGAATATTTAACCAAATATCACAGCATAAATAATGTATTTTGTTTGTTTTACGATGATCATTGTACCCCTGGCATCATTCTCCTTCGTTTGATATTGTATGGGTTTTTATAACGGAAAATGTAGCCAAATATAAATATTTTAGCCAAATTGAATATTTGTAGACATTGGATAATTTGGCAAACAGCATAGTACGCCCTGAATGACGTTTTTGTATTGACCTTATATTCATAGAGTCTAAACATCAAATTGTTTTCACCTCAAGAACATAACGCAAGGCTTTTCATTTCTATAGCGAAGTAAATTATCAAACTAATTGGTCTAATTATTAAGTATCATTTAAATAGTAATACATATTAAATGGCTTTGCATTTCTATTGCGAAGTAAATCATCAAACTAATTGTTCGGTTATGTAGTATCATTTAAATAGTAATACATATAAAAGGCTTTGCATTTCTATTGTAAAGTTAAATCATCAAACGTATCATTTTAATGACCCCGTGGTGTGGAAAAAAAATGCATATTTGTATTTTAAACAATACCTGACTCAACCGTTTTTGTTTCATTTCTTGTATGAAATAACACGGCACTTGTTTTAACAAAATCAGCCATATTAAAAGAGTTGTCTTATTGTTCAAGCAATAAGGATAAAGCTGTCAGGATCAATAGCGCAGTTATTACATGTAATACTGTTTCTACAATATGTTATTGAACAAGAGAAGCACATTTAAATTCAAGGTACATTCAGAATTTACACAATCACTACGTGCATATCTTTTTTCTTTCTATTCACATTCTGTATCTGTGTATCCCTAGCCATTCTTGAATAAGCCACCCCAGTCGCGATCATCTATTCTTCCACCTCATTGTCACCAGTAATCTTGCCGTCACTGAAACCGTCACCGTCTTCCTTGCTGCCACCATCCGTTTCGTAAATCTGCAACCCTTAATATCGCTCCCACATCTACATTCTGATTGCCATTATTTCTCATGTCTTTTCAACGACCAGCATCAACATCTTTCCTGGAGCCACCATCAATGTGCCTATAACACCAACTATCATTTTCTCACTCACAATCTCGTGCTCTATCAACCAAACATATCTCATTTCCATCTTCTTTGCCCGCCGTACTGCCCGACTGGCACCATCCCTGCTAAATACGTCATTACCACAATCCTTGTCTTTCTGACAGCCAAAACCCATTTCTCCCCGCCTAATTTCATGTCTCCCTTACAGCCACCAATCATGCCCCTTAATGCAACCATCAATATTATTATAACTTTCATCATCCCAGCTCCCTGATCAGGCCGGTTCCTGATTTTTTTTTAAAGTTACCATCCATGTCCATCTTCCTGCAATCCTCACTATCATTCCTTTTTTAACATTGTTATCATCACTTCCATCCGTACTTCATTCACTTATGTCTATCCATGTCCAACTCCCTGTCATCCCCACTATCATTCCTTTTTTTAACACTGTTATCGTCACTTCCTTCCGTACTTCATTCACATATGTCAATGACCTATTTTTTCCAGCGGCCTGCTTTCCCTTACTCGATGAAAACAATCTCAATCGGTTTATCTTTAAATTTCTCATTGATTGTTACATTCTCTGTACACCATACGTCTTTTTTCCGGAATATGTCCACTTTGACCATTGGTCATTCACCCGCTGTCAAGCAAAGTAAAGGATAAACCATTCAAATAATTTATCGCCGCCATATGGCCCGACGAAAAATATATTGTTTACTGACTACGAAATTTTTTTTAGAACAATACATGGATGGAGCGGTCGTTTAATTTGCGACTGGCCAAATATGTTCACAATCGCAGGAAAGCAAACAAAACTTAAATACGTGCTCATATTTAAATTATATTCCGGAATATTCCATACCATTATTCCACATTGATTTGGTCAAGCATGTATTTTATTTCACCTAAAAAAACACACACAAATATCGACTTAATTGGCATGTTGTTTAACGGATATTGCACTTAAATCATGTTTTATGATAATGCAACTACGTTTAACTCGGAGTGAAATCTCATAACTATCCATGACTTACACCATTACTAGTTAAAAAGTTATGCCATAAAAGACGTGTCACCCTCTTTATTATCAAAAAGCTACAAACTACTAGACTGAGGTTGCATTAACGCAGAAATAACATAATGTTCGTGTCTATTCTTATTATAACTTAAATTACACGCTTGCAACTACAGAACAAGTTTTGTAACAGAACAAAATATCATACCTAGCACTTCAGGTATGTATTGAGCATAATATAGAACACATATTTATGTGGATGGCGGTTATAGGGCACTGCGTTCCCACGATTATGAAGGGATGCAATTTCCCTATTAAAGTGTCTATGCAATCTAAATATGTAAGTATATATTGTTGCATTAACGACAAACCTCTTCAGTTTTACTTACGAGTAACGAAGTCAGGACAGCGGCGAAAATGTTCTGCAGCGATATGGATTACACTAGTAGTAAATCAGCGTAAATAATAAGAAAACTCAAAATAACAGGAAAAAAATGTTGTCAACAAAAATAGTTAATAAATTATACCTAATTTGAATTAATGAACAATTGCTCGGAGTTATTTATTTTAACAAAACGCGTGTCATAACAGATAGAAATACAAATCATTTTCAAAACTCTCAATTTCTACTTCCTAATACCACGCGATCGAAATGAAGTTACCTTTGTGTATATTGTTGTATTTTACATAAAATTTGGCTACATCAATTCGAAACTTAAGCGTATATTAAAAAGGTACAATACACTTTTTGAGAAAATGAAAACAAATTCATAGACTTTTTTGATGGAAATATATAATCTAAAATAATGGTAATAGAGAAAACATTGTAAAGAATTGGTAATAGAAAAGTCATTTTACGAAAGAGTTATACAAGTCCATTAACAACAAGTTACCATACAATTTTGTGTTCACTAATGCCTAAAAGGTAGGTAGGTCGCCGGCACACGTTATTGCGTTACATGTATTTATGTTTTATTTATAAATAAATAAATACACGCTTTGACCTATTTTCAAAAGATGGTCTGTGAAAGAAATGTTCCAAGTCTCTTTGCAAGCTTTGCTCCTCTTTCTATTTACATTATTTTAAGATATGATCAAAAATAGTAAAAATTATCGAAACCTGAACTTTGAATACAATTCAAGAACGTTACAGGGAATAAGGGTCGTAAGTGTTCTGGAAACAATCAAAGTCGATGTAACCTTAGAGTGGAAGATTAATTACGTTTAATAAAAATGTTGTATTGATATTAAAGGTTTCGTATATGTATTAAATGGAGCTTTGTAAATCACTTACAAAGAAAGTAAATGACATGGAATAAAGACTTCGACATTCACTTTTTAAATGTTTTAACTGCATTTCTATTTAAGAAAAACTATTAGTGAATGATTGCGGTACATTGAAAACAATAACGTGACAGTTGGTGATGCATGGTACAGGATTCAATTACTACTTTTAGCTTATTGATACAAGTGTTCAATATGTAACGTTACGTTGACAAGTACAAGCCGCATGCCATGTCCGTAGACATGTAAGTTCCTGGTGTGAGTCATCTGGTACGCTGCACCTTTGTTCAATGTCTCTTGAAAAAAGTTTTTTTTCTGTAAGCTATCGACCGCCACTAGTTCACGATAGCACTTGTTGTTATGGATACATTATTAACGAAAAGGTTTCGTCATCTGTTAGGACAGTTCAAGCTTGTGTATTACCCGCCACATAAATTAAGAATGTTATGTTTACTCTCATTATAATCCAGACCGTACTAGTGCACCACTTTTTTATTCCCACTCTCAAAATGTCTCCTTTTTTCGGCAAACGCAATTTTATATTTTAATACAAACATGTACAATATAAATATACTAAATGTAAATAAACCAATTAAAACTGTGCTGTATTTTTTCTATCTACAAACGTTATGATAGTTATTTAATCATAGCAATTAAGATCCAATGATGATACAATTGTGAAAATCTTCTAATTGCACCATCATTATGACATGTTTGAGCAAGGTTACAACTACTCGGAAATATGCTTTCTATATTTATGATGATAACACTTTGAATCATATTGTCCTTTTGATTTAGCTGAGGTCAGCAGTATAAGCCAGTTGAGTATAATTCAAAGGTAAAATCAACCAAATGCTTTGTATATATGTTGAGCTCATTAATTATTTTACTTGACTTTATTTTCTTCATATTTTTAAACACATTGTACAACAAGACTGATCTACTTATACATTACAATAATCACACAATACTGTTAGGCATTCCAAGATAAAAAGAAAAGTTTAGTAATATGCATGGTATATATGCATCTAAACGAATTGAATTATCTGTGTAATAAAAGTTATTGAAAGCAGAAAATGGAGTAAATTCATTTTTTGAAACGTCTCTAGCTTACGTATGAAGGTGTAAACAGCTTTTACCATACACTCACAATTAAACGCTAGTGACAATGTTTTGATATATATATATGAAATTATTCTTTATGAAAAATAGAATTAGTATACACAATGTATAGCCTGTAATGTCATGTGTATACAGAGAGAACCTAAGTTTGTTCTATACGCATGTGTTACAAACAATAATATATTTACTTTGGAAATTTAAGAACGATTGGATATTGTTATATCTATTGAATATATAAACAATATTAGAATCATAACATTTAAAGGGATCTTTTCACGCTTTGGTAAATTGACAAAATTGAAAAAAGTTGTTTCAGATTCGCAAATTTTCGTTTTAGTTATGATATTTGTGAGAAAACAGTAATACTGAACATTTACCATGGTCTAATATAGCCATTATATGCATCTTTTGACGATTTTAAAACCTAAAAATTATAAAGCGTTGCAACGCGAAACGATTGAATAATTTGGAGAGTTCTGTTTTTGTCGTTAAATTTTGTGAAACTACGAAGATTGCTTATATAAGGTATAAAATACGTCAGGTATGTGTACACGGCGGAATAGCTCAGTAGGCTAAAGCGTTTTTACTTCAGGATTCTGGCAGGACTCCAGGGGTCACAGGTTCGAAACCTGCTCCGGGCAATGTTCTTTTCCTTTTTTAAATTTTATTCTTGATTTTTTACTGGAGCTTTTACGATCCAATGTTTACATTTATCAATATAAAGCATTTAATGAATAAGTTAAAAAATGCCAAAATCTGTGAAAAGGCCCCTTTAAGGTCATTTTGTATTGTATTTATTACCATAGGAAAAGGAAAAGTAAAAAAGGAGAACATTTTCCAGTATGTATAAATAATACAATTTTGACTAAACTGCAATAACCGAATAATTTGTGCAATGTCGGGTGACAAAAGGCTTCGGAAACAATAATATGTACATATATAGTTTTATTATAAATAGGTCAATACGTTATCTTCGATTAAAGATTACAATAGTACGTTTATTTATCAATAGTATGAGTACAAAGTTGTACAAAACAACAACACATTTTTACAAAAAGTACCAATTTTATGCAACACTCAAATGATAAAATGATTTAAAATCTAAACCTAATTCACTGTCATAAGATATTGAAATAATTTTTGAAATTTATATTTTTCTTAAATTATCATACTGAAACTTTATGTATTTCTTGGGTCCTGGGAGTGTTTCAATTCATTTTATACTAAAGTTATTAATGGCTTTGACAGAATTTGTTGAATACATTGGCAAAGCAATTTACTTTATTAGTGTCTTATTATAACCATACTTTTCATAATCATGCAACTATTAAATAAATGCAAGCTGGTGCAGATACTCATAATAATATTTGAAATTGGGCTTCAAAGACTCTATCATCAATTCTAAATGAAATTAAAAATTGAGAAACACTTCACTTCAGAGTCTTACTTTCACTTTCATTGATTGCCTGAAGGATCATTTCGTGTCAGTGTAAAGATCGTTCCGGCAACATGAATAACAACACTCAGCTTAATTGCGGATTCACTTTCCTTTTTAATGTGCATTAGATCCAGTTTAAATCCAAAATGTTAAGACTAATTTGAACAATTGCATTTCAGAAACAGTCGCTTATTCACAAAATAATATTTAAATGAGAGTATATATTTTGCCCTGTGTTTTCTGTGTTGATGGCAACAATAAAACACAAGGCATAGGCCGCTTTCAATCGAAACGCCCTACGAGCCACCGTGTGCTCATAACACCCTTGCCCTGGAACAAAAGTACCAAAGGGTTCAAAACAGTATGGGCAGTTGTCAGAACTTATGAAAATCCTGTCGAACAAAATCGCTTATAATATTATACATTATATGTATCTTAACATTTTCTCTTTTTCTGTAATGGTTTTTACATTTCAGATAAAAAGCACGATACGTATCAAATGACGTAATTAAATTCAAGTATCTGAAGTCATTACAAAGCACGTGTCGGTTTAATTAGATAAATGGAGACAGACAGTAAATTCCTTGGGTGTTTGTTTCAGCAGTAGCAGTGCCTCAGATAAGCTGCGTATCTGCGTCTATCACCCTATTAAAATGTTTAAAAACGCAAAGAAATACAATATCATGCGTATTAAAAACGCAACTAATTTAACTTATACGCAAATCCCTAAAATTCGATGCGTACAATACAATAGCTTCAATCGAAAATTCTTTGGTCATTTTCGGTATATTCTCTTTGCAATTATTATCGTAATGCTACGTCGCTTTTATTCAGCAATCGTCTGGATGAAGGAGCAGGAAAACAGTCAAAGTTATTCAAACGCTCTGCGGACTAGATTTCATAGTTTATTACAGCATCTGATTAAATTATTTACGACATACATGCGTTTTCAATCTGATTTAATCCGTCGCTCATTGTGCATGTATTTGTAAAGCGTCTGTAATTCAGTTTCTATAACAATGCGAAATAAAAATGTCTAAGAGAGGTCGAAAGACCTCCGCGGTTGTTGCGGTTGTATCAATCGATTGCAAACTTTTTGACCCAAGAAAGCAAGAGCCATTAAGTGACAAATCATTCGTGTTATCGATTTTTTAAGTTTATATTAAGAACAGTGTCAAGAATTTAACATGTTATGAAACATCAGTATATAAAAGTTAATTATAATAGTTTACAGTTTTATTGAATCAATACAAGTTTGCAGCTTCAACAGAAGTAATGTGAATCTGAATGGATACGTTGAAGTTACCAAGATTGGCTTTTATTCAAAAGCAGCAATGATTTAAAGGTATGAATTTCTATAACTCATTTCACCCTATTTCAAGACCGAAATCACCCTATTTTTTAAAATCAATGGGTGAAAACCCTATGTCCCAAATAATTATCTGGGTCACTGAGTAGTTCTTATAATGGGATACATTTAATTACTTTATGGTACAACATATTACCTCTGGATGCCCGGGCATTCAAAACGATATAAACATTCGTACCTTAATTTCGATGAAGCCCCTATACTCGGTGACGTAGTTAGAGAATTCAGACAGCAATTTTGACGTTGATTCGGACATTTGTATCATAAGCGCTGAAGAAATTGAAATGTTTCATCTTTCATTATAAAAATATACGTTGACAAGATTCTAGACAATTAGAAAACTAGAATAACAAAAGCCGGTATACCTATTTTGCACGAAAAAAATAAACACAAGTACATACTAATGAGAAGCGTACATGTAAGACTGATGGACGATAAATTTATTCGGTTTTTTTTTACCACGATTAACAATACATTTTTATTTGTATTGATTGATTTGGAAGGAAAGATGTGTATACGAACGTAGCGAGGTGGACTCCATACGCGAGGCGGTATTCACCGTGTCACCGAACAGACAGTAACGAGGCATCGTATGGCCGACAACGCCGGCGACGACTGGACCTGATGAGAAATTGAGTTCAGATTTGTAAATTTCAATCCGACCACGGCCGCTACGTGCTTAAACTCTTTCAAAGTTATAGCTCTTACATTTTGACAGGACATAAGTAAACTATGTCAGCATAATCGTTCAACAACATCGCGCTGATCACAATTACATGTGGTTAGCGTGTGGCTAAGATATTAATTAGTGAAAAAATCATTTCGAATGACAAATAATACAAAAATAACGAAAAATCAACTTTTCTGAAAAATAATTTCACTATCAAATATATATATATATATATATATATATATATATATATATATATATATATATATAACAAGGTATCCAACTCAAAATCACCCGAAAACAGAGTGCATTGCTTTGAACAGCCATAACTTTATCAACTAGAAATGGCGCGGCAGAGGCCGACGCGTATCCCCACGCCGAATATTTGACCTAGGTGTGCCCCAGGGTTGGGGCCATGCATAGCTGAGATTGACCGTATTGTCATAAGAGAAGTTCATCATCAATTAGAAGTGAATTGGTGTAGAAATGAAGAAGTTATAGTAAAAGGCAATTTTGGGTGGGTGTGACATATGTGGGCAGGGCCCCCCAGGGTTGGTAATTGTGCCATGCATAGTTGAGATTGACCGTATTGTCATAAGAGAAGTTCAGTATCAATTTGAAGTGAATCGGTGTAGAAATGAAGAAATTATAGTAAAAGGCAATTTTGGGCGGGTGTGGTCTATGTGGGCGGGGCCCCAGGGTTGGTAATGGGGCCATGCATAGTTGAGATTGACCGTATTGTCATAAGAGAGGTTCAGTATCAATTTGAAGTGAATCGGTGTAGAAATGAAGAAGTTATAGTAAAAGGCAATTTTGGGTGGGTGTGACATATGTGGGCAGGGCGCCCCAGGGTTGGTAATTGTGCCATGCATAGTTGAGATTGACCGTATTGTCATAAGAGAAGTTCAGTATCAATTTGAAGTGAATCGGTGTAGAAATGAAGAAATTATAGTAAAAGGCAATTTTGGGCGGGTGTGGTCTATGTGGGCGGGGCCCCAGGGTTGGTAATGGGGCCATGCATAGCTGAGATTGACCGTATTGTCATAAGAGAGGTTCAGTATCAATTTGAAGTGAATCGGTGTAGAAATGAAGAAATTATAGTAAAAGGCAATTTTGGGTGGGTGTGGTCTATGTGGGCGGGGCGCCCCAGGGTTGGTAATGGGGCCATGCATAGTTGAGATTGACTGTATTGTCATAAGAGAAGTTCAATATCAATTTGAAGTGAATCGGTGTAGAAATGAAGAAATTATAGTAAATGCAATTTTGGGTGGGTGTGGTCTATGTGGGCGGGGCCCCAGGGTTGGTAATGGGGCCATGCATAGTTGAGATTGACCGTATTGTCATAAGAGAGGTTCAGTATCAATTTGAAGTGAATCGGTGTAGAAATGAAGAAATTATAGTAAAAGGCAATTTTGGGTGGGTGTGGTCTATGTGGGCGGGGCGCCCCAGGGTTGGTAATGGGGCCATGCATAGTTGAGATTGACTGTATTGTCATAAGAGAAGTTCAGTATCAATTTGAAGTGAATCCGTGTAGAAATGAAAAAATTATAGTAAATGGAAATTTTTGGTGGGTGTGGCCTATGTGGGCGGGGCGCCCCAGGGTTGGGAATGGGGCCATGCATAGTTGAGATTGACCGTATTGTCATAAGAGAGGTCCAGTATCAATTTGAAGTGAATCCGTGTAGAAATGAAAAAATTATAGTAAATGGAATTTTTTGGTGGGTGTGGCCTATGTGGGCGGGCGCCCCAGGGTTGGGATTGGGGCCATGCATAGTTGAGATTGACCCTAATGTCATAACAAAAGTTCAGTATCAATTTGAAGTGAATCCGTGTAGAAATGAAAAAATTATAGTAAATGGAAATTTTTGGTGGGTGCGGCCTATGTGGGCGGGGCGCCCCAGGGTTGGGAATGGGGCCATGCATGGTTGAGATTGACCGTATTGTCATAAGAGAGGTCCAGTATCAATTTGAAGTGAATCGGTGTAGAAATAAAGAAGTAAATTTAAAATAACCTAAAAAAATGTGTGATAATTTCTGACGCGGCCCCACCCCAACCGCTATAACTTTTGACCCAGGGGTCAGATCAAAATTCCAAATAGTGCAGGGTCGCACATATGCTCATAGCTACCATGTGTGTAAGTTTCAAGGTTCTAGTGCTTTTAGTGTAGGAGGAGATAGTGGCCAGGACGGACAGACAGACAGACGGACGGACGGACGGACGGCGGAGATAACCACAATATCCCCACCTTTTTTTCAAAAAGCGTGGGGATTATTAGGCAGCGATTTCCATGAATTTGGTCTTATTCAATGCAGAAATGAATTTCCTTTCTGGAAATGTACATATCTTGTAATATTTCTACAAATGCTGGGTCGAATTTTAAGAAATAACACGAAACACAACTCGCGTGACCTACTCGTCAACGATCAGACCCGATTAATGAATGAAATCTTCAGGTGTAATGACACACCTTCGCATCGGACCAATAAAATCACTCGTTTGTTTTAAATGTCGGCCAGTTGAAATGTATGTAAACAAAGGTTTCAAACGGCGCCTGACAGTTAGTTTTGATGCATAATGTAACGGCAAGAACGGTAAGAATGTTTTTTTCATACGTTTTATTGAACTATGGTACCGAAGTCTGTGAACTTTGCAGGGAAAATGCACTTTACTCCATAAAGATTTCAGTCTTCGATCGGGTCAGATCGATGACGAGTAGGTGACGCGAGATGTGTATAGTGTAATTTCTAAAAATTTGACCCAGCATTTGTAAAAAAATTACAAGATATGTACATTTCCAAAAAGGATATTTATTTCTGCGTTGAATAAGACCAAGTTCATGGAAATCGCTGCACAATCGATGAAGTTCTGGCTGTTCAAAGCGATGCACCCTGTTTTCGGGTCATTTTGAGTTTAATATCTTGTTATATATATATATATATATATATATATATATATATATATATATATATATATATATATATATATATATATTTATATATATATATATATATATATATATATATATATATATATATATATATATATGATAGTGATTTTTTTCAGAGAAGTTGAGTTTTCGGTATAATCTTATTATTTTTTATTCAAAATGATGTTTTTGCTAATTAATATCATAGCCACACGCTAACCACCTGTGATCACAATGATAAAAATCTGATCTGATTTATCTTGAATATACACACTCGATGTAGGTTTACCTGTAATTATTCATTCGTTGAAAGGTATACGCGTTAATGACTTCGAAATCATGTGTATGCAAATTGCTTACAAAATATGCAGTGTAATTTATAAACAAATGAGTATAATTATATATTTATTTACTCTATACTACATACAGTCAAATGTGTGAATTGTTTGCACGTGTCATTACACAAATGTACATTCATGATTATCACACAGAAGTGCTTTCCTTTTCAATAAAGAGCGACCTGCGTGGAAACTGATTAGGTGTTAGACGATATAGTTACATCCTAAAATGTGTTTGTGTAGGCGCAATACAATAGGTTACAACTCACCTGAATTTATGCCAATCCTGATCTTCAATTTTGTGTCCGGTCTTTGCCGAACCGTGAAGCCTTCCACTGACTTCAGGATGACCAATGACATGTCGGCTATCTCTGTCACGTGACTATTTCCGATACGCTCAGGAAGACCGGAGACGCACATGTAAGCGTCACCAATAGTCTCCACCTTTCATTACGCATCGCAGAGATAAAATAAATTAACACATATATTTAGCCATACACATATAGGATTTAGTTAAAATCTATTAAATTTAGCTCGATTGCCTCGAAAGCTGAGGGCTTATTAAAACACAATCGGTTCCGATTCCTGGGAAGATCAGGTACAAGAAGTATTTTGGGGTGATCTAAGGAACTCTCTCACAGTGGGGTTAAAATGTATGACCTCCGGGTCGCTAGCCGAACGCCATATCCACTACGCTCACGGGGACCTTCTCGAAAGTCATAGCGGATTTGGTTCTACATGTACCTCAACATTAGATGTCATAGCACATACAAGTGTATTTGATGTATGATTAGTCACAATATTATTGCTTTATAGTTACATCAAATTGATGTGTTCTTTACATTTCCCGACACGGTCATTAATGGTAGTTTGCTTAAGGTGACATTATTCATAAAACAAAGCATTGGTTGACAGTAATATCACGCACAATATATGTCCTTCTGCTTTTTAGGTTTCAAACTGAACCTAACTACGTAAGTTTTTTTTCCCTTCATAATCAACATGAAGAGTAATCTGGTAGAATGTTTACCCCAAAACATTTATAAGTGTGTAGTTCTAGTGGATAATTAATCCTATATTTAAGATCTAGTCGTTTGTTCAATTACTGTTTAAAGGGGTTTGACAATCAACAAACTAACGACAGGTCGGCATTTACGTGTAGTGTACAAATCGTTAGTTAAACATGACTGGTATATAATCGTTCTTTATTCAGCAAAAATATTTCAAGTGGGAGAAAAGTGATGTTACCTTATACACTTTGAATTTATCAATGATGTTGTCGAAAGCTGTGTATAAATCGTTGAGAAGTTCCACGACCTGAAAAAAGAAGCATGACGCTAACTGAATGATACAACCGTACAAACAATTAATAATGATGTTTTTATACGTCTTTTTATATATCACGTAAACATACTTCAGTCTGAATAATACTGTAGTTCCAGTACCATGTAGTTAATTTCCAATTAAAATAGGGTAAACACATCTCAAAGTTAAATTAAAGTAGCGTTGTTAATTCAATTAGACTTCAACAGCTTTCATGATTTCAAACACATTTTTAAAGGTTAAATGAGGTGACAGAATAGTTGTGTGTCAAACACATTTTTCAAAGGTTAAATGAGGTGACAGAATAGTTGTGTTTTTTTGTCGAATGTATTCACATTAATATTTCAACTTGCATAGACAGACAATTTTCAAAACGAACGATATATCAGTTAACCATATCTAGGTCTTAATGCACGTGTCGGTTGGAAAAAAAACAAACAACCTATATTTACTCTTGCTAAAATTTCCCTAACATATGTATTTTTTAATTTGCCTGAACATTAATGAATCAGTTATTAATGTTAACGAACATGTCTGTAGCAAAATTAGGTTTCACTGATGAAACTATAGGGCATTATACGATCGCATTATCATGTTAAAGATTATAAAAAAAGATTAAGTTAATCTAAAATAATTTATGTGCCATGGTATCACAACATTCTAGCTTTCCATGTGTCCTGTTTATACCTCGTTAAAATCATTTCCGATTCATTAACTTTGAGATTGCAATAATATTTGCAAACTTCGAGTATATTCGCTTAATTAACAATAGTGTTTGCGATCATTTTCGCTGAATTAACCATTGAGTTTGCAATCATATTCGTTAAATAAATCACCGAGTTTGCGATCATATTCGCTTAATAACCATTGAGTTTGCGATCATATTCGCTTCATTAACCATTGAGTTTGCGATCATATTCGCTTTATTAACCGTTGAGTTTGCGATCATATTCACTTAATTATTTATACATTTGCTACAATCGCTCATGTACGACATATTAATTATTTAGTTTTTAATCATGAGCGCTACAATCGATAAAATTGCTAAATTTACGATAGAACTCGGAATCTTGATTGCTACACATATTCAGTAAATTAACAATAGGGTTTATCCTAATTTTACACATTTATAAATTTTAGTGCAAAAAAAACCCCGACCTTTTATGTCTGGCGTTATCTGCTAATCAAGTACATAGGCTGACTTATACGTATAGAAAAATGGTATTGTATTGCTTGTTTTTAGAAATATTCACACAAAACCTCACCTCAGCTGGCGAAAGACTGCTGCAAATTGTTGTAAAACCAACGATATCCGAGAAGTAAATTGTCACACTGTTGAACGTCTCGGGGATGACCGACTGGCCCTTCTGAAGTTGTGCGGCTACCGACCTTTTGAACAAACAAGAGTAATTAAATAAGGCGATGTGTATTACCTTTATTGGCCTCTTCATTTACTCGAGTAAATAATAAGCTCCAAGATATATACGATTTACCTGTTATTGTCCGTTTTTGACTTTGTAAATTTTGTTCATAGTTTACAATTATAAAACAGCCATTGCGATTTTAGAAATAATCAGAATGAACACATCTGTAGCGGATATTATAAATATGTATCTTCAATTAAGTAAACGAAGACCATGTGTTACATTGTGAAGCACTCGTAGCGTGACATAAGACAAAAAAATCCGTTCATATATGTTCTCAATTCACTGAAAAATCACGCTTAAGAACACCTGTAACGGGTAATTTTTGTCGCCAAAGTTCTTTGTCAATTACTCTGGACTCACCTTGGTAACAGCCTGTGCAGCAGCTCCTCTACTTTATGTTTCTCCTCCAGGAAAGCTTTGGTTCTCTCAGAGGCCAATTGTTCCAAGTTATCCGCGTAGTTGGACATGCGCTGCAGCAGGTTGTCCATGATGTTTGTGGATTTGCCGCTATAGAATATTTAATTTTAATTATTTAAAGGAAATAGCTCGACGATAACGATTTATTCGTGACTGGTTGCCAGAATGTTTCTTTTCCCTAAATATCAAATTTAGTGTTCAAATTTTGTGTTCATCCCAAACAATTTTTTTCATGTTGTTTCGTTGGAAGTTGATGTTTTTTTAAGTTCATTCTATGAAGGCTGACAACGTATCAACAGTTAAACAAATTAACAATAAGTTAGTTTACAAAAACTGTATCATTCTGCCTGCTTTTGGTTTAATATCTACTCCTAAAACGGGAAATGGTTTTGAATATAATGTTCCTGCCGTTGGCATTCTGATAATCAAAATACTGACAGTACTGGTGTGACGCTTTTGAAGCGGATGGATATAAAAGCATCAATTTAAGTTTATCTACATCACCACAATTGTGTATGTGGGTACGAAAATAAATTTAGTGTACGAACAAAAATTTGGGTACGAAAATTTTGGGTACGAAAAAAAATATGCCAAAAATAAATTTGGGTACGAAAATAATGTGTGTACGAAAATAATTGGGTACGAAAAAAAAGTTGGGTATGAAAAAAAAATTCGGTACGAAAATAAATGTGGGTACGAAACAAATTTGGGTACGAAATAAAATTGGGTACGAATAATTTTGGGTACGAAAAAAAAATTGGGGGTACGGGGAAGTAGAACCCGTGGGGAACTTGACCCATTCAGCGAAACTGGGAGGCGGGTTACATTCTCGATCAAATCTAAAAATAACTACATTTGGGGTTTTCCCAGCGTCACAGCGTTTGAAGTGCCACCTGACAGTTTCGTGTCTGGTTTCTGTCCCGAACCTCTCGATGAATTTGAAAGAGGACGGGAACCAAGCTGCGTTCACCTTTATCAATGATAATCAGCGAGGAATGCCGATTTAGAAAATTTTGCTAACTCAATCGGACTGGCTCGGTCTTTTATATAGGTCGCCATTGTGAAGATTTTTTTCATGGTATGATAACTTAAACGAGCTGCTTCGCTGAAGCAGCATCGTCAAAAAAAGGTATAAACCTATTGATAAATACATGGTTTTCTGTAGCTCTAGGGTATCCGTTCCAAGATTTCATACACTTTCGTGAGGAGGTCCTTCTAGAAACTCCATGTAGAAATTGTTTGGTTGATCGGAATTTGATGACCTTGAATCTTCATTATGTACTTTGGTGAGGTATGAATCAAAGGTTGGATTATTTTTATAGTTATCGAGGATGCTTATCAGCTTATCATGTTTGTTTGTATAGATATTTTTGATATAATAAGAAGTTATTGTGTGGCATATATGTTTGGTTTTATAATATTTCTTGTCTAAGAGCTGAAGTTAGAACTTTTCAATTTGGTTTCACCATTTGGAATATGACAAATGATCTTAAAATTATTTATTGTATTACCCTAAGACACGAATTTTGAAATCGAGTTAATGTATTTTTTGTTTCATGACACAATATACATGTTTGTAGTTATATTACTGCGCTTTTTGTAGTCCCCTGGTATATTCAATAATTTGTTATTTTCTTACGTGAAGGCTCTGTAGTGTTTCGAAAAGAAACACTAACAACAAAATGATAATGAGGACGAGAAGGAGGACCAAGAGGAGGAGGAGGAGGATCAAGATTTTGAATCATTTTTTTGTATGCAACCCACTTTCGTGTTATAATTTATAAAGAAAATGTTCTTTATTATTCAATTCAGAAGTCGGGTTCAGTAAAAGGCACTCAATGAAGTTACGTGGAACGATTTTTTTCTACTGTAAATATTAATATATTGGCCGATTATTTTACACAAAATAGAAAAAGATACTGGTATTATCTATGATTTTGTGTTATAACCCCCGAAATAACCATTATTTATGACGTTGTGTTTTAACCCCCAAATAACCATTATCTTTGATTTTGTGTTGTAACCCCCAAATAATCATAGTTCATTTTATTTACATTGGTTTCCTTTTTTTACTGGTATCCGTGTGCAGTTTTCATTAATGGAACAGAACTGTGTAGGTTTTAAAAAATCTGCTTCATCTTGTAAGCGTAATTTCATATTTTTCTCAACTTCAAGGGGAGATGATTCTGAACTTATTCTTACGTTGCTCAATTTCGATAGGGGTTGAGTACTCATTGATATGAAAACACTGTAAAAGTTAAATGAGTTTGAAAAAAAGTGCATGAAAACTGTGAATTGTATAAAGAATCTGCATTTCACAATACTTTGAAATTCAGTAAAAGATTATAATAGATTTATTGCTCCGATATTCATCATTTTCAATAGGGTTCGAGTAATACTGATATAAAAACACTTAACAAGTTTGGAAAGATTTAGACGAAAGTTGTGAAATCTTTTAAACAAGTGGAAATTTTTTATTATGTCAAATTTAATAGAAAAAAATTCTGGACTTATTGTCCCGATGTTTCTCATTTTAAATGAGGTAAAAATGCTCATTGATATGAAGACACTGTAAGTTTTGAAAGAATCCGCTGAAAAATGTTGACATAATCACCTAACCAAGCAGTTTTTCACTTTTATTTTTAAATTCAAAGAGACATTATTCTGGACTTATGGTCCGATATTGCTCATATAGAGTTTGGGTTGGGTCCTCATTGATAAAAAAAAACCTGTGAAAGTTTGGGAACAATCGGATGAAAATTTTGGACTTCGAACAAGTATTTCAAAAGTTCTCAACTTCTTAGGAAGATAACTATGGACGTAATGGTCGGATAATGCTTAAGGGCCCATACCACCTGGATAGTAATACGTGTCGCGCTTCGCGCTCTATATGTGGTTCTTAAAAAAACTCCGAGGAGTGCTTGACTCTAGGAAAACGGGTTGCTGGGACACAGCTCCTCCTTGATAAGCGGCTGCTTCTTTTATCGCAACTCATTGTTACACTCAATAATACGTGTCGCGCTTCGCGCTCTATATGTGGTAGGGATAGGCCTATGATAGACAACCATAAAAATACATGGATAATAGATGTGTTGTTTGCATTTATTTGTTAATATTAAAACACGTGTATTTTTTATAAGATATTTAAGTGATGTAAGACATTTTAATAAACGTTGTAACGTTGTTATCGTTTGCATCCATTAATTTTAATAAAAATGTCCAATTGTAGTCTAATTGATTTAAAAATGTCTACATAAAATAAAGCTTTATTATATTTATTAGCCTGACTGAAAAAATTGTCAGCCGCCAAACTGTTCCGTTTGTACGGGAACCCGGGATTGAACCGGGGTGCCTTTAGATGACCGTTGCGTAAACAACTTCAGTATAACGCTCTCCCAACTGAGCTATTCCGGCTGACATTCACTTATATACTGCTATTTGGTGAAGTTCTGTATAGCGATCGTTATTATATGTCTATTAATAAACTTATACATTGTACGTTTTCGTACCACTACGCCTTCCAATAAACTTGCTTGCGCGATAGGTCGTCAAATATCGTACTACATTGATTCTCCACTGAATAAGCAAATTAGAAAAACCACAAAATAAATATTTTTTGATTATGTTTTGTTTTTATACAAAACATCATTTGTTTTTATACAAAACCAGAAAGTTTCGCGTATTTGCCCAGTCCCTGTGATCTTTCCCCTGTGATCAGTTGTGGATCAGTTATTAATTAAACAATTAGCTTTGCATTATTGGTTATAAATGTTGTAAGAAACGTAATAGGCACAAATGCAGTACTTATTTACACTAATTTACACAAAAAAATCACCACTATGCAAGATATTCTTAAAACAAAAATGTATACATTGATCCGTAAAATAACTTCTCCTCCCATAAGCGAAAAAAATGCATTACATACTAGTCGCCGCCCTCCAGGGCGACGCCAATAAATCTACAAATATAACCAATAGCAACGCACGCTCTGATCTGCCGGAAGATCTCCTCGATTTCGGCGAAACTCGGCCTTCCACGAGGGTCCTCTTCCCAGCAGTTCTCTATCATAGTGCGCAGGCTCGGAGAACAGGCTTCCTCAGGAATCAGCGGCCGGAAGATATTGTCCCCTGGAGTCTGCAGATGACCGATGATAACTGAAGCAACACGGAAGTGGTGCATATAATTTGTTCGCTGTAAATACAGCATAGTTCGGTTATCGCTATTTGGCATTTGTCAAACTTGCCAAGTGTGTTAGATTAAATGCAATTGGTTGTTTTTATAATTCATGGAAATACTGTGTAATAACATTTTGGCACATATGAGCCTCGTTCTGGGAGACTTTAACTCATGAGCGTAAATTGTCGTCCCAGATTAGCCTGTGCAGTCCGTACACGCAAATCTGGGACGACACTGGGCTGGACTTCCTTTAAACAAAAAAATTATATAGTAGCGGAAAGTGTCTGCACAGGCTAATCAGGGACGGCACTTTCCGCACAATCATTAGTCCCAGTTTTCCCACAAATAAGGTAAATATATGAGTAGACCTTCGACATCCTCTTGGTTGAGTTCGTAGGGAACCATCCTCGTGGCGATTTCTTGCAAGATGATGGCAAATGAAAATACGTCCCCCTTCTGCGAGGCACCGATTTTGCCGTCGGAGTTCCTAAGGTGCTCAGGTGCCATCCACATTAGCTCTGAAAAGACAACCGGAAGGCATGTACGAAGTATCGGAACCAATAGACTGAAGCGGATTATACGTGGCCTAAAACACCGTCTTAACGACGATCGCGACATTCCATTTCTAGAAAAGCGATTGTCGTAGTAAGAACCCCTTGTTGTCAATCTAGGCGATCTTGCACAGCCCGTCGTTCATGTTAGCAAAGACGGGGTTATACCAATACGATGTCACAGCGTTCCTTATTATTAATGATGAACAATAGCAGCGTATTAGATGTTCATCCGGTATCTTAAACAGTTTATTATTGCTTTATTACATTCAAAGTCTCGAGCTGATAGACAAATCTAGTATCCGTTTATTGTGAAATACTGTGTTTCTTCGTATATATTTTGAGAAACATATGGCCGAAACATGTTTAGTACCTAAGACATTTTAATAAACAGTGACGTGTTTGTACGATTTATTTAATTTTATTTTTTATATCTATTTTGAGAACACTGTCGGATATGAGATAGAACCGAGGACCTATTACTCTTATTGCTGTTTATTCAAGCATCATTTAAAATAACTGTTCCTACTTCCTTTGTTGCAGGCCTCTTCACTAGATACCCTGCGTATCAGATCCCTCTCTGGATAGAGCAGCGAATGAGGTCCGTAATCAGTGAGTTTGAGCGCGAACCGGGCGTCAATGACGCAGTTGGTGCTCGAGAGACGCCCGTGCATTTTCAAGGGACTTCTGTGAAGATATAACATGCCCTGAAAGTGAAGGGAGTCCATTACAACAGACGAGATGGCGTTTTCTTGTTTGCCGAGCTCAACGAATAATATAAGTGTCCGTTTTATAATGACATTTTGGGTGAGTCGAAATAGTAACAAATACATGATACACTAATTATTAAAGGAATTTATCTCAAAGTTTGGTAATGCGATGTTTACTTCGACGGAATTTCTTTTATTTTTAAGTGATATATTAGAACTTGGGCAATAATGAGCTCGAGTATTCTGAAAAAACAACAACAACAGAAACAGAAGTTAGAAGAAGACATTATTAAACGAAAAATGTAAGGCCCACTGATATTAACTTTCTACTCGTTATCGAATTGTTGTCACAAAATTAAGTACAACAATTAAAAAAAACTAAATTAAAAAGTTTTGCGTTTGTAGCGCTTTATGATTTAATCAATTTTAAATTAAGTTTACCCGTAAAAGCAAATATAAATTTGACAAAAGTTGTCCATTTGCCTATTTGTAAACAAGTCACTTTAATACAGCAATATTTGTGCAAGCACACGTTATTGATTTATGTGTAATCTGTGTTGCTCCTAACGTTAGTTCTATAAGTGAAGTATGTATTACATATACATCTTTACTATATTATATAACTAGACAAAACATACCATGCGCTAACTAGTATGGGGAATACATTTTGGTTTACAAAGCAACGCAAACATACATGCATATCTAATGTATTTATACATTGGTACAGTTTATTTATGTTACATCGACTCAATTACTACTCCATTCCTATAATCAAAGCGCTGAAGACACTGAAGTTGTTCGCTATTGCATAATCTTAGACGCAACTCAGTTTTCAAAATTATGTTATAGCTTTTTATATCGCAAGTTTGAAATGAACACAACCCATTCAAATTTATAAAGAGTGTCTTTAAGCACAGGTCGAGATGTGTGTGCACTGGTTATCCTCATATTTATGTTATAGAGATAACTTAGACAAAATAACAACAATATGTCTCTCTTTTTTTCACAATTGGTTTCTGCACTTGCAACCATCTTTAGAATTGTTGTTGCCTTGTTAAAGAATAACAAGCCTATAATCATGTACATGTTGTGTTATGTGTATCTAATACTTGATATATTTTCTTTAAATTATTTAGGAACAATTTTGCCCACGTGACAGACTTTTAATGCAGCATTAAGCCCCGTTTTCCCTGAAAGCAGCCAATATGTACAGATTTCAATGATAAACTGGCCAATGTCGTCGCACAAGCTGTTATAAACACTAGACTGGCCAATATCGTCGCACAAGCTCTTAAACCTATTGTTTACATACAGGCTGTCTGCTGCAGTGTACCAGTGGTGAAGGATAAACAGACAGTGGTTATCGTTCCTAGCGTAGCTAACAGCAGACTGACTTGCAGTTATAATTCCTAGCGTAGCTAACAGCAGACTGACTTGCAAAAGTGCCTCTACAAGAGTTGTGAGCCTACGCTCACACAACTAAAATTCCAAACTGATATTTCAAATGATGCGTCATTAACAATACTCCTAAAAAGTCTTTTTAATTTCACGATGATCGTAACTCAGTATGTAAGACAATATTAATTCCTTTGCTATCATACCTTAATTATGTCGTTCATCAGTGAATATCGAAACGACCAGTCAAGCTCAATGCTGTCGTTTTGGAGAATATCCTTGAACGAATATAAATGTACAGTGTATTAGTAAAAACATACACACGAGCGTCGCTAAACGACGAAATGATTTATTTGATATATCGGTCGTACCTGATACACGAAAAAGAGCAATATTTATTTTTGCTAGCTTAGCTTACGAAATAATAGCATAGACACAGATCACGCTTTAGACCAAAACGATTTCAAAACCCGAAAAAAGTGATCAGAGTGAAAGGGACACCTGATCTATTTCCGAACATCAACGAATGTTACCGAGTGTATATGAAAATATCCGAAACGACTCCGAATAGACAAACACCGATTACCTGTAAACTACCCCTGGGGCAGTACTCCATGAGCAGCAGATTATGTCCCGGCTCCAGAACCACACCCACGAACCTCGCAACGTTGGCGTGGGACAACAACTGCAGCTTTATTTAAATGACGAGTAAAATTACTGCGGGAAACCAACAAGAACATAAATTGTGTATGCATCTATTTGTATTAGGACAACATTTTACGAAGCCATATCCATCGAGTCCACGGGGGGCTCTTCTCGACTAAAGTGTGTGCTCACGCGCTGTGCATGATGTCGAGTGGACACTTGTTTCAATATGGGGGCAACCGTCGCGGAAAATTATATTGTATGTAACTGATACTTAATGATTATGATTTGTATTGAATTTCTGCACTTTTCATAACTTGGGGAAAGGGCCCGGTCTTCCATATGTGGTGGGGGAAGAGTGTATCAATAAAATGCGAGAGGGATTATTTCATTCGTACGCGGATTATATCTAAGGGTATGCACATTCGAGAAGTGAAATTACGCATCCGTATACTGTATGTATACATGTATAAATGTATAAAATGTAGCCAATGTATGGCGTTCGGCAATCGGGCGGGTCGTCGAATGTTAAAAGTCTCGCACATGACTTGTTTTGATTCAATGGGTTGTGCACATGGTTAAATCAAAGGGTACCGATCCATTTCCAGCTATCAACCCGCAAATGCGATACACAGGGATGTACAGATTTGTATACATGGTTGTTTCTCATAATTAAAAGTGTGTGTTCCATAATATTGTCGTTGAAACGATGATAAATTTACTCGTTGCTTACTTTTACTCCAAAAAACGTGTATTTAAACATTCTACGACGACGTTACCTGTCTACATTCCACGCTCAGAGAACGACTCAGGTCGAGGCTGGATGCTCGAAGTTTCCGAATGGCGACCGTCTCATTATTGCAGTACCCGGTCAACGTAAATACTTGCTGCGAGACGTCCTGGTTATAAATGATAGGACACGATATTTCATGTAAGCTGTAACATGCCTTTTACCGTAATTATTCTAAGTTTGGAAAACTTTAACATATTTGTTCCGTGTCTAAAAATTTAGATAAAACAATATTCAACAAGTACAGGTGTCCGAATATTATGAAACAAACATTCCGGTGTTTGAAAAATTATGAAACATTAAAAAAGTATCGCATCGACGATCGCATTCGGCTATGGAAATTGAAGTCATTTTTGTAAAGGAATAATAGGACCTCCTTGTAAAATAATACGCCGTATAGTATAAATTACTGTTATTTTATGTAAAGTTTCATTTTAATAAGCCGAAAATTCAAATGTGATGGCCCATCGCCTTTAGCCATGCGTCTGCCAGTTTTTTGGACCTTAATATGGTTGGGGAAAAAACGCGTGATCCAAGTGCCCCAAGGTAAGAGCAAAAGGACTAAATTCTGGTAACATAAACTTGCGGAAAAATTGAGTCATGAATAAGGAAAAAAACAACAGAATGACTTATAATTTAGAATCATAAAACATAATTATTTTGGCTACAAACGGGGTGTCCGAAAATTTAGAGTGTCCGAAACTTTGAGCAAAATCGGTACATCAAAACTAGGGATGCAAGAGGTTACAAAAACATTAACCGGTTAAACTTTCGCCGTAACCGGTTAATAACCGGTTAACCGAAAACCCTTAATGCACGAACTGTCAACCTATGTGAGCAATTCATTTATACAACAGAGATCCCTAAAAATGTTGTAACAATTTTCTTAAGTCATTTGACCCATCATATATTTTGCTTAAACAATAAAGGTGAGTATTCTTAGCGGTGTCTGACATCGGTTTGAAACGGTCCATCAAAATGATTGCCAGACATATTCACAACACACATTTAAAATACATATAAAACAATAGCACGATAACTAGAACTAAATATAAACAAAAACAAATTAAAAATTGCTTATTACTTAAATGTTTGAGTGACAGACATATAAAAAAAGATCAAACTTCGATACACTTCTCGAACAATTTAATAATAAATATTGTAGGAGATGGTGAAAGCTCTAATAGTATCACATTCTTTTTAATCAGTCAACGGTATCGGAATAATGAAGACGCTGTTTGTTATCATAACAACAGGTGTCCCACGTTAACAAATACCAATCTGTCAATCCATAGCATTAAAATAGGCGTGAAAGGACTAAATAACGTTCGTACACAAAATCACATTTCAAAGAAATTGGTTCTTCACATGATAACACTTTTTATAATACCTAACTTTCGTTTCAAAGGTATAAATCAATTACCTCGGGAAGCAATATATACGGCATCCCTTATCTGCCTATGATATGTTTTTATTATTGGAATATTTATCTTAAACAGTCATCTCGTTGTCGGAAATTAGCAGTATAACACCGGGGTACATGAAAAGAAGCCTTAACCAGTTAACACAGCGGTTACGGAAATTAAATTCAAAATAATGTATAATTTCTCCTCAGAAATATCCTATTCATTACATCAACGTCTGTATGAAAGGAAATGTGTAATTTTATCACAAAGCATCGAAGCAGCATATCAAAAACATTAATTCATATTGATAAATGAACACCATGTTGAGAGTACGTTATTATTGGTGTACAAATTAATGGGAATGAGCTGCAAACGGATACTTTCTCTAAGTAATCTAACTACCTGTAGAGTTAACTCGATACATATATTAATGAAATACATATTATATGCCTAATCATCCTTATTAACGTTATCTTTACTTTATCAAATGAGAACATTAAGTATGTATACTAGTTTTCGTTAACTAAAATGTTAAACAAAATATTTTTTCAAATGTATGTAATTTAAAATAACGTATTGACATATTTTCGTAATTTTAATCAATATATTGACACAACTTTACTAACAAATATACTGTGTGAACTATTTTAGACTAATTTCATTTGAAAGGTACTAATTTTATTTTTTTGCCTTCACCGGTATAAGAAGTAGTACCTAAACTGCTGTCACTGTGATAATAAGGCTTAAGAAATAAAACGCTATTTTAATGAAACACGTATAACCAAAGTATCGATAAACAGTGTTACAAACGTATAATAAATTTGTCCACACCAATTTGTGAGTTTTTATTAAAGAAACGGTATTGGCTTTTAAATTGTCAGGAGTGTAATTTCGCTGGTAAGAACAAAATATAATAATGAATGTTCAAGGTGCAGAATCACGTGACTTTGTGGGGTTTCCAATGGATGTAAACACACCGGTAACTGGTGTTGTTGTTTGTTCAAATAACTTTTTAAAACACTTTTTCTTTAAAATTTCAACTAGTCCAAAAAACACAAATTTTTATGCTGCTTATTTCAATTCGAAATACATCAGAATTAATATATTTAATAAGCCTGTGTTCGATTTGTACTGCACGGTTAAGCTGCACGCAACGTGAAACTCATCGATGTCAGACGTATTCAATGATTTATTCTTATACCTTAAGCTCTAGGCACAAACTGCACAAAAAACTGTCTTGCATGTACTAAAGAGTTTTGGAAATGTATTTCAATAACCTGAGATATTTGCAAGAATAAAGTTCTTAACGTTGTGTATACATTCTGGCTTGTAGCGCCAAATAATTGCGTCATTTTCTGTTTTGATTCAAAACAGAAAATGAAACAAGTATTTGGCGCTACAAGCAAAATACCTTTAGAACTATCTGATTTCTAATTTTTCGTTGATTATAGCGTGCTATACAATATACGTCGGGATATTTGTAATTGTTGTTATAGAAATACATGTTGTAATAAGAGTAAAATAGTCGGGTTGAGATGTAAATCTTTATACAAATGTTGATGAATAAATTCTGTCACTCTGGTTTTATTTCTCACTGTAATCTGTTCATGCAACATTAAATGCAGTTAAATAATCCACAATATAGGTTGCCTGATATTATATATTTCTCTAAACCAACATGTAGTTCAAATCTGCACTGTATACATGAGTGCTATTTCAAATAAAATCAAGCCATCAAGTAAGTAGCTGTATTGAAATACGAAGTAACTAAATGTATATCGAGGTTTGTACCTGCAGGTTTATTGTAAGTAGCGATTTGGACAGAAAGGAATCGTTAACTCGATCTTTTCGCAGCTGGATATCTGAGTATTTAAATAACCACGACTTCCGCTCAATTTCTTTGGATATTCGAACTTTTCTAAAACAAAACAAACATTACTACATATATTTGGCAAACGCATATCCGAACACTACATAAGATGCTCTAGTGAATGTTAATGTTTAAACATCAACATTTCAGAGAGATAACAATTACACAACGTGTTATGTATTATTTATTTTAAATGAATAAAGTAACCGCAGGATTTCACAGGTCTTAAATATACACCGAATTATGATTACGCGTCTGTAAATGCAATAGTATGTCAAACATATAACTCAAATTCTATACCGATCAACTATCAAGTATGTGTATACGTACCTGTAAATGACGATCAAACACGTTCCGAGAAAGGCCACGAGCAGTGCCAACGTAACACAAAGAATGACGATCAACGAGGAACTGTCTCCTTAAACAAGAGTAGTGTATCGGAATGTCAAACAGGTGGCATGCGTATACAGGAGCTTACCAGGTTTAAGTGAGGTTAGTTGGCACTTACTTCGTTTTAGTGTTTTTCGTGAAGGAGTAGCGGTATTTTCCCCCGGTAAGCGACTTTGTATATATATTTATTTTAAATACATAGCCCTTTCGGCTCTACGGTGTTTGTTCTTCCCTCGGTTTTTGTTTCAAGACCGTTGACGTCGGGATAAAAAAGTAATTGAAGGTCATCTGTCCACAAATCTGTTGTTTACTTACGCGACGTTCGAGAAATTGGATGTACAAATATCATTTTATCTTATAATACACAGTATTGACGCACAAAATGAAAAGAAGTATTCATTTTAACACAATGTATTCGCAGTTTAAGTCCCCTGTTGAATTTCTTTTTTATTTTGTCGACAAGTTGACGAAAATAATATTTAAATAGAGGACACATAGCATAGTCACTTTTATTGTCTGTCCGAGCTTTACAACATTGGAACCATCTGTAACATTTGGGTCGACACATCAACGTACAAAAATACAAATATAAATCATTGTTTGATTCTCGTTGTTTGCAAGCTAGGGCATTCTTTGAGTCATGTTAATTGGAATAAATATGTGGTTAATTCTCATCCGTATACCTCTGCAAGTAGGTAAACTCATGTTCGCCATTATGGCGAATTGCGTTCGTCTCATAGGCTAATTGAGTTGTAACATATATCTTAATAAAAGCTGCGCCATGAGCGCATGATACGCCCGTCGTTCGCCAATGAAGTAGTAAGGTAATAAATAACCCTTTGAATCATTTTTTTACTTCAGTTTATTTGTATTTGAATACATGGTTTATTTTATAAGTACATGAGCATGGAAATCACGAAATTTTGACGAACAAAGTCCCATAACTCTGGAACGACAATTCAGAATTCCGTCAAAAACGAAAGGGGATCAGGGTTTATCAATATTAAGATTGTGTTGAAATTTGAAAAAAATCCATCGAAGGATATTTGAGCTACAGTAGGACATTCAATGAAATCACGAAATTTTGACGAACAAAGTCCCATAACTCTGGAACGACAATTCAGAATTCCGTCAAAAACGAAAGGGGATCAGGGTTTATCAATATTAAGATTGTGTTAAAATTTGAAGAAAATCTGTCAAAGGATATTTGACGTAGCGTACGACATTAACAGACGGACGGACGGACGGACGGACGGACAGACGGACGCGGGGTATACCATAATACGTCCCGTCATAGACTGGCGTATAAAAAATCCATCGGGGGATATTTGAGCTACAGTAGGATACATGAACAACAATAACATTTAAGGTCACAGTGACCTTGACCTTAGAATGAATGACCTTGAAATGACCAGTGGTCATCTAAGTGTGCTTGCAAACCTTCATGTCAAGTTTGAAGACTCTATGTCCAAGCATACCAAAGTTATAACAATTTTAACATTTTAACATTTAAGGTCACAGTGACCTTGACCTTCAAATGAATGACATTGAAATGACCAGTGGTCATCTTCTAGTACTGGCCAATCTTTATTTCAAGTTTGAAGACTCTAGGTACAAGCATACCAAAGTTATAACATGAAATAAGAACTTTAACATTTTTACATTCAAGGTCACAGTGACCTTGACCTTCAAATGAATGACCTTGAAATGTCCAGGGGTTACTTACTAGTTCTGGCCAACCTTCATGTCAAGTTTCAAGACTCTAGGTCCAAGCATACCAAAGTTATAACAACTTTAACATTTTTACATTCAAGGTCACAGTGACCTTGACCTTCAAATGAATGACCTTGAAATGTCCAGTGGTTACTTACTAGTTCTGGCCAACCTTCATGTCAAGTTTCAAGACTCTAGGTCCAAGCATACCAAAGTTATAACAACTTTAACATTTTTATATAGCTACAGTAGGACATTCAATGAAATCACGAAATTTTGACGAACAAAGTCCCATAACTCTGGAACGACAATTCAGAATTCCGTCAAAAACGAAAGGGGATCAGGGTTTATCAATATTAAGATTGTGTTGAAATTTGAAAAAAATCCATCGAAGGATATTTGAGCTACAGTAGGACATTCAATGAAATCACGAAATTTTGACGAACAAAGTCCCATAACTCTGGAACGACAATTCAGAATTCCGTCAAAAACGAAAGGGGATCAGGGTTTATCAATATTAAGATTGTGTTAAAATTTGAAGAAAATCTGTCAAAGGATATTTGACGTAGCGTACGACATTAACAGACGGACGGACGGACGGACGGACGGACGGACGGACGGACGGACGGACGGACGGACGGACAGACGGACGGACAGACGGACGGACAGACGGACGGACAGACGGACGCGGGGTATACCATAATACGTCCCGTCATAGACGGGCGTATAAAAATAGAGCGAAGCACTGAAAACAGCCTTTCATTATTGCAGAATAATGTAATGTTTTTCAATATCAAGTCATTGATAAATGCTGTTAAACGCATCTGACTATTATGTCGATGGTATAAAGATTATCGATATTTGAAAATAACCGTCACAGTAAGTTATGTATATTATTACATATCGAAATTCATCGTTAGAAAATATTTGATAAAATTTTATTTCGAAATTTTATTTATTTTCAGTATCAAGTGTAAAGCGTTTCTTATAACGTGTCAAATCACGCCAAACAAAGCGGATCTTTGCAAACTTTAAAAATAAAAATGCCCAACTAATGGGTTTACATTTATAACACCATATTTTTCAGTTTGAACCGAGTATTCTTTTAAATTTCAGATATGAAATAACGGAACATGGGTCGGTTTGTTCATATTTTACCGCCGGATACGACTAAATGCCGGCTCATAACGTCAAATTGTGTTTATTAATAGTAGCTTCATGTAATATAAGCTTTTTATGATCGAATATAACTACAACATACATTTAATACTAAATTTGTCAAAGAGCAACAATTGGTCTTGATAACCAAACTCGAGGTGGATACAAGAAAAGATAAATAACAAGAGCTAAAGCGAGCCTGACTTAAAAGATATTATGTTTTACACACCGAATTTTATTATTATAGACAAATGCGCTTTACAAAAATATATGCCTTTAGAAAATTATACTTCAGCAGCTGGAGTTTCACTTCTTTATATTTCATACTCAATTACACATGTATTCTTGGTAAACAAGACGTATAAGTATTAGCCTAAATGTCTGAAAAAATAAAGGTCAGAGCAAAGATCTAACCCACGAGATTGGATATAAATCAATCAATGAATTTAAAATTATTCGTTATCATGCTTTTTAATGAAAAAAAATGTAAATATTATAAAAAAAGTAAAGACACACAATTATGACGTCAATGTGTTAATATAAAAATGGCTAAACATACAAGACTCAGATTATAAAAAGATTTCAACTCAGAATGTTTTCACTCACTTTAAATTTTTAATATATGGTTAAAATCCTTACTAAACGGGCAGTATTCATTAAATATCTATTAAATTTTAAATTTCAAAGAGAGCGTTTGATTTGCATATATAATATTCCCTCTCATGAATGAAGCTTCTAATATGCCATCCTTACCAGCCCTGATGGTACATAATTCGCTTCTGAAACCGCAGGGCGGCATGTCGACCGGAAGTTTTTCCGGCCAGACGATTGAGACGCCTTCTATCGGCAGGTAGCTCTGTGTGGCGCCCCGATATCGACCAACCAGCTACGTTAAAAATAATCTAGCTGTATCAATAGTAATGCTCATTACTGGAATAAATCTTCAATCTGTATAATTCTTCAAATTTAAATTATTACATATATCTTAGACTTATTGAGATTGTTATGCTGTTCATCTATAGTTCTTAGCACACACTTCCGTTCAAGTCTGCAAAACTCTAAGGAAAAAATCATTAGTTGTAGATTTTCAGAGAACCTGTATGGCGCTTGAGTTTCGGGTTCGACTAGTTAATGAAGCGCTATAGGTATTCATAAAAATTCTAATTATTTGTAGACGTTGTAATTGAAGCAGTAGCAGCGGATGCGTTTGAAATGAAAGGAAAGAAAATAAAGCATACCTGAAAGGCTCGAGTCAATGGTGACGTCATGTCAAACAGATCAAAGTCGGCCATCCGATTCCCTATTTCATCGACCTTCACCGGCCCAGTTATACCTAACAGGAATGGATAAATCGAAAAGGTAATACAGAAAGTTAATGGCAAATGCCATAATAGCTATGCTAACATTGCTGTGTCAATTTGATGTAAGCAAAACATTAAGACTTAGTTCATTGCCATACTGTATAAAAATGCAATCAGGCGCATATGAATGAAATCATTTTGTTATTAATAACATGTAATGTTGTTTTGTGTGATATTCATAAATTAAGATACACAAATACTGACAATAAAGACAGATATTAATGATGTGATAAAAAATCCATTCAAGAGAGACCGATTTATGTTCAACGAAAATATACGTGTATGTTTGTTTGTTTGTTTGTTAAGGTGCACTTATTTTGCGGTTTTCAACATTATTTCCCTAATAACTACTACCGTCAGTTATCAAACTCACACTTTTTCAAAAATGATGGGTTAACAATTACTCATTTCACAAATTTCTGCAAGTAACCGACATGTGTCGTACATGATTCAATAGCAGGTGAGAAAGGCCATAGAAAGAAGTTCATGTCCATTCGCCACACATGTTTTGTTGCCATCCCGATGATCGATCCTGTGATCCTAGAATATGTAGTCCAGCTCTACCAACTGAGATAACCGGACCGGTCTATTGACGCCAATGCTTGGTCACATACCCTCGGGTTATTGCGTACTTGCGAATACATGACAACAATGCCGAAAGCGATGAGTATTCTTAAAATACATGACAACAATGCCGAAAGCGATGAGTATTCTTGAAATACATGTACGTCATAGACTATATCCAACAAGCATCAAGTACCATTGGGATATTTGGTAGTCAAAATGAAGTGAATTCTGAATCAGAAACAAATACCAGCATGCCCATGTTAAAAGCATGACACAAAAGCGCTTTGTTAATTTGCATTAACCCATTTATGCCTAGCGTCTAGAAAAAAGGCCTTGGCAAACAGCGTAGACCCAGGGTCTGCGCTGTTTGCTTATAGGAATTTCTGTAAGAAATATTCTAAATATAGAAATAAATATACTAGACATCCCTAATTTTGAAAATACATTGATCCAATTTAGAAGGATGGAAGAGTCTACTTGGCATAAATGGGTTAATAACTTCGCGGCTCCTGTTGTTAGCACCTACTGCGTGACCGTTCGTAAAAGATAACATTTGAGAAACAGTTTTTCTGTGACCTGCTTACCTTGAAATGTGCTGTTCCAGAGTCGCTGCGCAACTTCCTGCCCATTACGAATGTCCTTTCCCTCATCGAAAACAGTTCTGTAAGAATGAGCCAGGTACATGGCGCTATCGTAGAACGCCGTGATAAAATAGTTTACCTGGAAAAAAAATGGACGCTGTGAAATTTTGTTAATCAATTTTACCTTTTTAAATGTAAAATGAAAAGACATTTTGTACATTATTGATTTTTTATAGTCGTCGCGCCTGAGGAATATGTATTTTTGTCTTTAAATAAACTATAATGCATACGTATACTGAATTACAACAAACAAATAAGCAACTGCCTATACCGATTCGTCGACAGCAAACTCGTAACCATAGTCCCGCCTGGCTCGCAGCTTAACCTCCGCTGCAAATGTCTTGTACTCGTCATTGTCCGGCTGACGTAACGTGAGCACCAGAAGGGACTCGTACGCCTTGGTTACCGCCGTGTCCTTCGCGTCGCCTACAAAAAAGCTAATTTTGTTGCATAGCAACGAAGGATAGCATATGAAATGCGTCGCCGACCAACGAAGAAATGAGTTTTTAATGTAAGTTACCTAGAAACGTAATATGACACATGTAAAACGTTGTAGCCAGGCAACAAAACATCGCGTTTTTAAAATAGTGTCGGCTAGCAACAGAGAATTGCGTGGTAAGACAATTTTTATTTAAGATCAATGTGTTCAGTATTCAAATCCAATGCGCTAACATCGTTTGCCAATCATGTCATTAGTATAAACATCCATATCTTCATGCGTTGATACCAGAAATCAATGCGTTTATTTGTTTTACAAGTAAGTGTGTGGAGGCATGCGAAGAAAAAAAGATTACCTCATCAATCAAATGAGATTGCCTCGTTACAGAATGTCTGGATGCATGCAGCTTCATACATACTATCAAAATCAATATCAGTAAGAATATGATGTCTTGAATTGCATATCTTATTGGTAACTTTGTTTCGTGATATGACCGAATGTGAATTGGAAACAATACTCATTTATTTAATGAAAGCTTTTGCCCCTTGCAGCTAGCGTAAGGCAATATCCATAAGGAGGTAGAAAAAATGACCACATGCTCACCGTTAACTCTGATATATTTTTTATTGTTGATTTTGTGCATGTGCAATTCAATGCGTATTAGACGTGTGTATACTACTAGTACATATCGCACCCCTTTGAAAATTCATGTAGGGACCGAGCAAGTCGCTAGCGAACAGCTCCATGGCGATGAACACGTAATCCCCTTCTGCCATGCCCTTGTAGTAGGCTCGAAAGAGGATTTCACGGAGCACGTCAGAGTCGCATAAAAGGATAAACACTGTAAAAATAGACGGGAACTAGGATAAGGATTGGTAACCGACGGAACATAGACAACAAACCTTAAACAGACATACAAATATTTCGTACATGAATTGCTGCAGATAACTTAACTATAGCCAAACGAATACAAACAGGACATGCCGTTGCTTCGGATAAACATTGCAGACCAGAACCCGCAGAATGTATTTTGAACGCTGAAAACTACTATAAATATTTCGAAATGAAATATTATGATAACCACTAGGAGAGATAAATAACGATAACACAATGAAATATAGGTCAAAACGAAATATTGTCGGTGTATAAAAAATAATGTGTAAGACTGTCTGCGGGTTAAAGTTGGGCGTTATGAAGAGATCCATTTACGTGACATACGTTCATTCCGGTACGCGTTATTTACTAACTGCGTAAAAGTTAAGGTCTGTCGTGTGCCAAATCTGCCATTCTAAAACAGTTCTAGGTCGAAATTGTTATTGTTCGTATTTCTATATTTTCGGATAATACCACCGAGTGTAAAGCGTTTCTTATAACGTGTCAAATCACGCCAAACAAAGCGGATCTTTGCAAACTTTAAAAATAAAAATGTCCAACTAATGGGTTTACATTTATAACACCATATTTTTCAGTTTGAACCGAGTATTCTTTTAAATTTCAGATATGAAATAACGGAACATGGGTCGGTTTGTTTATATTTTACCGCCGGATACGACTAAATGCCGGCTCATAACGTCAAATTGTGTTTATTAATAGTAGCTTCATGTAATATAAGCTTTTTATGATCGAATATAACTACAACATACATTTAATACTAAATTTGTCAAAGAGCAACAATTGGTCTTGATAACCAAACTCGAGGTGGATACAAGAAAAGATAAATAACAAGAGCTAAAGCGAGCCTGACTTAAAAGATATTATGTTTTACACACCGAATTTTATTATTATAGACAAATGCGCTTTACAAAAATATATGCCTTTAGAAAATTATACTTCAGCAGCTGGAGTTTCACTTCTTTATATTTCATACTCAATTACACATGTATTCTTGGTAAACAGGACGCATAAGTATTAGCCTAAATGTCTGAAAAAATAAAGGTCAGAGCAAAGATCTAACCCACGAGATTGGATATAAATCAATCAATGAATTTAAAATTATTCGTTATCATGCTTTTTAATGAAAAAAATGTAAATATTATAAAAAAGTAAAGACACACAATTATGACGTCAATGTGTTAATATAAAAATGGCTAAACATACAAGACTCAATTTATAAAAAGATTTCAACTCAGAATGTTTTCACTCACTTTAAATTTTAAATATATGGTTAAAATCCTTACTAAACGGGCAGTATTCATTAAATATCTATTAAATTTTAAATTTCAAAGAGAGCGTTTGATTTGCATATATAATATTCCCTCTCATGAATGAAGCTTCTAATATGCCATCCTTACCAGCCCTGATGGTACATCATTCGCTTCTGAAACCGCAGGGCGGCATGTCGACCGGAAGTTTTTCCGGCCAGACGATTGAGACGCCTTCTATCGGCAGGTAGCTCTGTGTGGCGCCCCGATATCGACCAACCAGCTACGTTAAAAATAATCTAGCTGTATCAATAGTAATGCTCATTACTGGAATAAATCTTCAATCTTTATAATTCTTCAAATTTTAATTATTACATATATCTTAGACTTATTGAGATTGTTATGCTGTTCATCTATAGTTCTTAGCACACACTTCCGTTCTAGTCTGCAAAACTCTAAGGAAAAAATCATTAGTTGTAGATTTTCAGAGAACCTGTATGGCGCTTGAGTTTCGGGTTCGACTAGTTAATAAAGCGCTATAGGTATTCATAAAAATTCTAATTATTTGTAGACGTTGTAATTGAAGCAGTAGCAGCGGATGCGTTTGAAATGAAAGGAAAGAAAATAAAGCATACCTGAAAGGCTCGAGTCAATGGTGACGTCATGTCAAACAGATCAAAGTCGGCCATCCGATTCCCTATTTCATCGACCTTCACCGGCCCAGTTATACCTAACAGGAATGGATAAATCGAAAAGGTAATACAGAAAGTTAATGGCAAATGCCATAATAGCTATGCTAACATTGCTGTGTCAATTTGATGTAAGCAAAACATTAAGACTTAGTTCATTGCCATACTGTATAAAAATGCAATCAGGCGCATATGAATGAAATCATTTTGTTATTAATAACATGTAATGTTGTTTTGTGTGATATTCATAAATTAAGATACACAAATACTGACAATAAAGACAGATATTAATGATGTGATAAAAAATCCATGTAAGAGAGACCGATTTATGTTCAACGAAAATATACGTGTATGTTTGTTTGTTTGTTTGTTAAGGTGCACTTATTTTGAGAAAAAGTTTTTCTGTGACCTGCTTACCTTGAAATGTGCTGTTCCAGAGTCGCTGCGCAACTTCCTGCCCATTACGAATGTCCTTTCCCTCATCGAAAACAGTTCTGTAAGAATGAGCCAGGTACATGGCGCTATCGTAGAACGCCGTGATAAAATAGTTTACCTGGAAAAAAAATGGACGCTGTGAAATTTTGTTAATCAATTTTACCTTTTTAAATGTAAAATGAAAAGACATTTTGTACATTATTGATTTTTTATAGTCGTCGCGCCTGAGGAATATGTATTTTTTTCTTTAAATAAACTATAATGCATACGTATACTGAATTACAACAAACAAATAAGCAACTGCCTATACCGATTCGTCGACAGCAAACTCGTAACCATAGTCCCGCCTGGCTCGCAGCTTAACCTCCGCTGCAAATGTCTTGTACTCGTCATTGTCCGGCTGACGTAACGTGAGCACCAGAAGGGACTCGTACGCCTTGGTTACCGCCGTGTCCTTCGCGTCGCCTACAAAAAAGCTAATTTTGTCGCATAGCAACGAAGGATAGCATATGAAATGCGTCGCCGACCAACGAAGAAATGAGTTTTTAATGTAAGTTACCTAGAAACGTAATATGACACATGTAAAACGTTGTAGCCAGGCAACAAAACATCGCGTTTTTAAAATAGTGTCGGCTAGCAACAGAGAATTGCGTGGTAAGACAATTTTTATTTAAGATCAATGTGTTCAGTATTCAAATCCAATGCGCTAACATCGTTTGCCAATCATGTCATTAGTATAAACATCCATATCTTCATGCGTTGATACCAGAAATCAATGCGTTTATTTGTTTTACAAGTAAGTGTGTGGAGGCATGCGAAGAAAAAAAGATTACCTCATCAATCAAATGAGATTGCCTCGTTACAGAATGTCTGGATGCATGCAGCTTCATACATACTATCAAAATCAATATCAGTAAGAATATGATGTCTTGAATTGCATATCTTATTGGTAACTTTGTTTCGTGATATGACCGAATGTGAATTGGAAACAATACTCATTTATTTAATGAAAGCCTTTGCCCCTTGCAGCTAGCGTAAGGCAATATCCATAAGGAGGTAGAAAAAATGACCACATGCTCACCGTTAACTCTGATATATTTTTTATTGTTGATTTTGTGCATGTGCAATTCAATGCGTATTAGACGTGTGTATACTACTAGTACATATCGCACCCCTTTGAAAATTCATGTAGGGACCGAGCAAGTCGCTAGCGAACAGCTCCATGGCGATGAACACGTAATCCCCTTCTGCCATGTAGTAGGCTCGAAAGAGGATTTCACGGAGCACGTCAGAGTCGCATAACAGGATAAACACTGTAAAAATAGACGGGAACTAGGATAAGGATTGGTAACCGACGGAACATAGACAACAAACCTTAAACAGACATACAAATATTTCGTACATGAATTGCTGCAGATAACTTAACTATAGCCAAACGAATACAAACAGGACATGCCGTTGCTTCGGATAAACATTGCAGACCAGAACCCGCAGAATGTATTTTGAACGCTGAAAACTACTATAAATATTTCGAAATGAAATATTATGATAACCACTAGGAGAGATAAATAACGATAACACAATGAAATATAGGTCAAAACGAAATATTGTCGGTGTATAAAAAATAATGTGTAAGACTGTCTGCGGGTTAAAGTTGGGCGTTATGAAGAGATCCATTTACGTGACATACGTTCATTCCGGTACGCGTTATTTACTAACTGCGTAAAAGTTAAGGTCTGTCGTGTGCCAAATCTGCCATTCTAAAACAGTTCTAGTCGAAATTGTTATTGTTCGTATTTCTATATTTTCGGATAATACCACCGAGTTAGGAGCCGTAATTATTTAATTTTGGTGTCCGTGTTATAGAAATATATTGTGAACAGTTGTTTTAAAGAATTCAGGTCATATATTGTGTCAACATCTACCAATGTGTAGATTATACAACTATTTCTGTCTGATCAGGAATAATTGTCTCGACGACTTGTATAAAGATTAGTAGTGTTATGACAGTAAGAGTTTTGTTATCCCATCTGCTTTAACGAAATCTTTGGAGTTATCGAGACTGTTGTTTAATCCTTAATATAGTGACGCCATTTTGTTGATTTTCATAACGTCCTTTTATTATAAGCAGTTTGAATGTGTTGATTTCAATATAAACACTGAACATATTACATTTCATACATCAGTCGGTTACCATGTAAGTGTCTTATAAAGAAAGGCGTAGTTACGATGATTTCAAAACCTTAACCCAACATCTTCATGTCCTTTATAAATGAAATGACACGTCATCATGTACACTTTTGTATGTTTTATTTTGTAAATTGCGTTGATGTCGTGTAATGTTTTTGTCATGTTTCTCATGAATGTGTATACTTTCGTTGGAAATACAGAATCTATAGAAAAAAATATAGAAAAATAATAATTCCGGGTAATCTTTATAGATTTTTCCTCGAAAATAACCTTGGCTTAGGTTTCCAAAGCCTCCTTTAATGAACTCATCTTTCTGTATTTAACATTACAATTATATTTTCCATTTGTAATCATGAATGTTGTGTGATAAATATACATTGTATTCCCACAGATGAATTAAATCACTGAAAACATTGAAGAATTGCGTTGAGAAATGGTGTACATTAGAAGATTTTTTTTGTAATTAAGTATTAATTATGTTTGTCATTTTACAAAGATTAAATCGTATTTCTCATTGTTACAATCCATACTTTCTATGTACACAAGCAGAACATCTTAATGTGTGCAAAGCCTAGATGTTGCCTAATTATATAAGCAATAGAACGTTTACATTTTTGGAGCTTTGTTTCATGGACAGAGTAATATAAGGTCACCCGACTTAAATGCTTATAATGTAATCACAGCGACCATGCATTTCCTCCAACAATATGCTAAGATGTATAAACTCTGCAAACAAGCTTCATTGCCTAAAAATTTACCTCGCGCATACGCACTAGCTTCTGTAAGAATTCCGGAGTAGTCAAAAATCGTCTGTGGATTGAACGGAATATCGTAGGGTCGAATTAGTTCCGGGTTCCGCTTGAAGTCGTTAACAAGATTCGAGCCCGCAATGTCAAAGAACACGTACGTGAAGTCGTACAGTATCGATACGTGACGCCAGTTGTACGTGGACATTATCGTCGAAACAGAATCTGCAATAAATCGCAATTATAATAATAATAATTATTATTATTATAAATATTATTATTATTATTAAATCAATAATAACAATTATATTATATTAATAATACTAATACAATAATAATGATAATAATAATAATAATAATAATAATAATAATAATAATAATAATAATAATAATAAAAAAATAATAATTATAATAATAATAATAATACTAATAATAATAATAAGAAGTAGTAGTAGTAGTAGTAGTAGAAGTAGTAGTAGTAGTAGTAGTAGTAGTAGTTGTAGTAGTAGTAGTAGTAGTAGTAGTAGAAGAAGTAGTAGTAGTAGTAGTAGTAGTAGTAGTAGTAGTAGTAGTAGTAGTAGTAGTAGTAGTATAACAATAATAATATAATATTAATAATACTAATACAATAGTAATAATTATAAACAAAATAATAATATTATTATTATCTTCGTGCAGTCAGCTCTTTCGGTCGGTCACTTGTTAATGTCGATCGAAGAATTTTGCGGATGCGATCTATTACAAGTAACAAATGACGTCATATTCGTTGGTGTACATAGCATAGGTCAACACGGCTTCTTACATATTTGTAGAACGTAATCACGAAATATGTTTGTATTCCGATTCGAATTGATTATTATAAAAAAAAATATTATTATTCCTATTTCCTTTTCGCTCTTTTTTTAAATAAACATAAGTCTGAAAATTGAATGTTCACAGCTATCGGTACGCAACGGAAATATTTTAGCGTATGTCGTCACGGTACTGCCATGTCGTTAAAATCTAAATTGGTGCTTCGAGGGGCGTTCAAATTATTTCATCCTGTTATATTTTTACAAGAATGCAGCAATATACAGACTTAATGATATGACCTAAACAATATTCGTGATCTGTGATTTGCGTAAAAGCACCACCTGTTTTCAAATTTAAACATTTAAATCGAACATTTCGTTTTGTTTAAAAATTTGGAAAAAGATCATTCTGTATTATAGCCATTGACTAGTTGTTAATACATGTACGTGTTTTCCCCTTCTCTTATTCTGAAAGTTTACATTTTAATTGACTGTAATTTGATTTGGTAATGGAAAAATATACATATATTTTGTGTTTATAACTAAACACTAGGCGTGCGACAGTAACGTCTATTTTCATATTACATTTAGGAAAAACCCTCGCCAAAATTATATATATGTAATTATTATGGTAATTATGACTCGTTTAGGTTTGATTCTCAATGTATTTATAAAAAGAAGATAAAAAGAAAATTGAAAAGAGAGTCATTTCAATCATAGATGTTACATAAGATTATACACAAATATACATAATATATAGAAATATATAGACAACTTTATTAAAATGCAATACGTACTTGATAACTTCTGAAGATTGTACGAAAGAATTGTCAAAGTCTTAAACATATCAACATCCGTCTTCCGCATAACCAAATTTCCTAAGCCGGTGACCATCGGGACTTTTAAAAACTGCGCAAGGCGGGCGGCCGCAGGGATCCCCTGGGAACAGGCGGGTCCCAACACTGCGTCTATTCCTTCTTGGTGGTAAAGCATCGACAATAATCCCACTGGCGGCTCGTAAGGACAGATTCCTGGATACGGTCTTTTGATGACTTCAAAAGTCATGTTTAATGTACGCGCAGCGTTCTCCAGGGCGATGTCAATAGCGGGCCCGACTCTACGGATGTCGAAAGGTTTTAAGCTTGCCTCCATCAAAATTACTCCGATTTTGATGCTTAATTCTGTGTGAACCAATTTAAACGAGAAACCAAGCGATATGGCCAATACTAAATTCAGTGTTTGCATGTTTATTGACACTAGGATTGCTCTCGATAAATCACAGTAATAATAAACCAAACATTTATGTTGCGTAATAATATATTATTGTCATCTACAGAAATTACAGTATTTTGAATGTCTTGTTTCTTTTTATTATTTATGAGCGTGTCCGTAACAAATCCATACGTATTTCGACTATTGATAATACATATTAACTTATTATTTGATTCTTCAAATTTGTTAAAGCGGATGCTTCAAACTTATAATTAATCATCGCAAGAAAAACGTATAATAACCATGCTATAATGTAATTCCAAGAAAACCAATGAGTGTTCTGATCCTGCTGTTAAAGAGCATACACGTATATTATATGCGCTTTCAGACAAACGTATCTATATTTTCAGCAGACAAGTATTGGATTAAAGCAATACCACTTTCATCGACCAATGTTCGTTTCCTTCAACACAATTTTATTATTTATAGATGTAGAAGTCATTCAATTTTGAAAGTTAAAACCGCATGTACAATCCACGAAATATAAATATAACGGTAGACAACCCGTAGATAAAAACAGAGTCAAACTTAAAAAAGCTTTGTTGTTGCTAGAAACAGAAACCCAGTTAATTAAAGGCATCTATGCTATGTTGCAAATGCATAACTAGCCACAGCGACTGTTATTCGTTTTTATATTCAAAGTATGATACATATTTGTTGTCAAATAATTTGTTGTGATCTTTTTCATTTAGTAATACCACAAATCAAAAGTAAGTCACGAAGTTGCGAAACAATTGCGATGAAATACCCGGATGTAATAGAATTTGGGCAGAGGAAATATGTATTGTATTTTACATTGGATATTGCAATTCTTACAATTTTCGACTTGAAAACTTTTTCTCTAAGATTTTCTTCCAAGAATTTGTCTAAAAGCTTTTTAGTTAATTTTTTCTAAGACCATTTTTAGTATAAAAAACGTTGTTAGAAAATACAACGAATTTCGTTCGTGAACCAATTCTGTAATAGGCAAACGCGAGGGTCTATCTAAAACGCATACGAAAAACGCAGACAATATTACAATATTCCGGTAGGTAACGTTGAAAAATAAATACGATATGAAACAAGAAGGAAAATGCAGACGGTGATTGGTGTCCGTTATTATGGTGTTTATTATGGTTTCGTTGTTTGAATTTTAATGTTTGATGTTAAAAATACATAATTGATACTTAAATATCGTTGTTTTGTTGAAAACGTGGCTCGGAAAGAGACCCAGCACGGAATTAGTGTAATATAACCTCCAACCTTATCTTTATTATCTTCGTTTTTACCTATCTGTTTTAGTGACCGCCCAAAAGCAAGTACTTAACGGATTTATATTGGCTGCTACTTTGACAATGTTAACATGAAAATACTCGCTTGTAATGTGTTTTAAAACTTTAAACACATTGTTTTAACTCTATATTTGACTTAATCCTGGTATGCGAAAAAGCCAATAACACCAAATCGTTCAAACGTTACGAGTAGAGTAACAGTTGTCATGTGCATCGAATTAAGTGCGATTTCGGTACGAGTGTTGTGTCTGTAAAGTATTCAATGGAAAGCAGTAAGTATATCAAGTCAGAAAAGAAAACGGATGGTTGCATAATGGTTTGTGTGGAATAATGTTATTCTATACATATGTATTTCATAGTTATGTCACATTGTAACCATTCACCTTCGTCGCGATTTGGAATTCCCGTTTCTAAAAATAGCACATTTTACTTGGTAAAATAATCATACTTCAACCAGCGAAGGAAATGGCTGCACCTAAAGAGGAAAGAGTAAACTTTTTTATGCTAGATGACTGTTAGATCCTCTGCAATTTGATGCGGTAGGAGTGTGGTTTAGCCTGTTTGCAACCATGACTTCACGCGCCTCAGATTTACCGAAGGTTACACAAATGATAGTAAATAGTGTTTTGAGTCTGGCAGATTTTGCAATTGCACTATTGAACAAAATGTTGTTTCGGTACATAATCAAACAAGTAACTATATAACAATATTTCATCCTTTCTAAAAGATCTTAATCAGATTATGAACACAACTGTTTACAATGAATATCTCCTGATAATTAATTCTTAATGATTATACTAAATATCAATCAAAATCTATTTTCTTTTATTTTCTAGATTGAAAGGCAATGCAAAACAGTAAATTATATTTGTTTTTTATTTAATTGTTTAATGAATGAAATAAATGTATTTAATAACTGGTGTTACAAGTCATACAAAAAAGAATATGTTGGCTATTATGGAGGATGAATATAATAAGAAAGCATCCAAAAAAACAAATGAATATCAGAAAAAAATACAAATAAAATATGGCTGAACATGGTAGCCAAGCACCTCCTGATTTATACAGATAACTTAAGCTCGATTGGTCATTGTCGGCTCGGGTACTACTTAAATGTACCCGGGTTCTCTTAAGTATACTTAAATGTAACCCGGGTACGGAAAATATACTTACACGTACCCGGCCAATTTAAACTGTACCCGATTTTTATTCCTGCCCAAAATCCGATGTCGTAAAACGCGCTACGGAATAAAAAAACAAAATTCTCTTTGAACAAGACCTGCATCGACATGCTTTTTTGAGTAATGCTTTGTATAATATGGAGGCCACTTCATAGAATAATGACATAAATATGAACATAATTATTTTGAAAAAAGACGGATAACGTCAAATTTAGCGCTACGGGTACGTTTCAGTATATTTTCCGTACCCATGGTACATTTAAGTATACTTAAGAGTACCAGGGGTACATTTAAGTAGTACCCGAGCCGGCAATGACCTATCGAGCATTACTTAAGGTACTGTGCACTGACTGGTAGTCAACAATTTATTGCAAAATGGGTTCAACATCACTTTGAAAATGCACGTCCTCTAAATGTAAGGAACAAATAAAATTGATACATATAGGATCTGGCACGAGTTGTCATATCATACCATATTTTATTAAACGAGTTCAGGAATTTTGTTAGTAATCGAGCCTTTGGCGAGCTTATTAACGAATTTCCTGGACGAGTTTAATCACATGCTTTTAAATGAGCAAATTAAATAAATATTTACGCAAACATAATGATTAATCCCGAATGCTGTTTACATTTCGTGACGTCATTTGACGTTGCAACGTCATTTCAACAAACTAACAAAATGCGATTGGTCAATTAACGAAAACTAAGCCAATGAAAACGCTTAAAAATGTTGTATTACACATGTGTAATTAAAAAAAAAATGTAATGGTTGTATTATATGGGAAACAGGGTATACCATGTGATAATTTTAAGTAAGTCATGTTAAATTATGTTACTTATGTTAAATTGTGTTACTTGTAGCCATTATTTACTTTTCCTGTCAAGTAAAATTATGTTGATATTAATGTAACAATACACCAGTCTACGGCCTGCTTAAACAATTCAGTTGTGAAATTGTTCATTTAAGGAGGAGTTTGTTCCAATAAAAGTATTTATATTATTACAGAGGCTGTAATGAATTTCATAGGCCCCGAGTTGCCTGCAATTGCTGGGGCTGCAACAGTGGCTCTGTACACCAGCTTCAGTTTAGTGCAGTCGTTTTCAGCTGTGTATGAGACTTTCTCCTTTCAAGTTACAAGCATATAAACAGTATCCTATTGGCTTTGTCCGAATGTCATCCAGTCAGCCTGTCACACAATTTTTCAGAACTAAATATCATAAACTATATTAGATGTAAACATGAAACTTAACGGGTGTATAGATATCAATCAGGAAAAGTGCCATGAAAAAATACCCAGACACTTTCATAGTTTAGAGTTATTGCCCTTTGTTTTCTTGTATGATGTATTTTTTCAGGGTTTTATCTCAGATACAATACCATATTTCAACATGAAAGTTCATGGATGTTTTAGGATGATACCATATCAGGGCTTTTGTCCTTCTAAGAGAATGGCCGTGCACGGCCATTTCACAATTTTGACACGATCATTTCACAAATTTAGTAAGATCACTTTACTTGACAAAAACGGCCATTTCACAATTCAAAATTTAAATGTGATTTAATATTTTACATAAGCGAGACAAGATATTGATATTTGCAAGGCTTTTCTATGGTTTTAGATTGAGTTTACCAGTCAGAATATTGTTGTAAGTGGTTATTTGTTGAAAGTGTCAAGACAATGAAAATAATATTTTAATGCATTATTTAAAGACATTTAAATATGATGCAAGTATTAAACATGCTTTTACTATACGAATTCTTAACAAACTGAATTTCAACATTTTTACAAGTTCGCGACTCGTTTTTTTCACAACTTTCAGAAGTTTACGATTCATTTTTTCACGAATGGAGGGAGCAAGGGCCGCTTCACAAAATCAGGGGAAAAAGCCCTGCATATATCGAGGGATTTGCACCCATTCATAAACTAAATTTATTTGGCGGGCGGGGAATATCAATTCAACAAATTTGATTGTTTTATATCTTGATTGGGCATTTTTATGATCATACTTGTTAATGTTAAATTGACGACGATTTGCAGAAAACACAATCCCAATCATAAGTTCAGTTGCATTTATTAATTTGCTTGAAATCATCATGTGACAACAAATGCATTAAAAATCTTACAATGCTACATAACTGAGAATTATCACAAATGCTTAACTGATTTGAAGAACGAATATTGTTATTTGTTAACTTTAACATACACTACATGAATAATTATTTTCAAAGAAACATCTGCCAGTGCCAAAATCTCGGAATTGCGTAATGTGCCAAATCAACAAATATTTCGCCAAAAAACTTGGAAAAATAAATTTAATCCATAAAACAACAGTGCTCCTTATTGCAATAGCCAAAATTTCAAGGCGAGATGTGGTATGGTAACATACATTTAACAAGATAAAAATGCAAGTTTGTAATTTTGTGTGGCACAACATATTCTATTGTAATTTCCCATGACATCTTTTCCTAAAACACACTCGAACTCATCCATGATATCATTGGAACAAATCTTCTGACCAAGTTTCTTGAAGATCTGACAGTTAATTTGGCCTCTATGTAATGTGTTTACAAGTTTCTACTAGTGCTATATAAAGAAAAATGCCCCGCCCCCAGACAAAGTTTCATGAAGATCGGACAATAAATGTTACCTCTAGTGTGTTAGCAAAACAAATGTTGACGACGCACGACGGACAAGGCGATTCCAAAAGCTCAGAGTGCTCGGCTGAGCTGAAATATCCAACAAATGTGTTAATGAAATTTTTCAGCACTTGCATGTGCCCATGTTGCTCGACAGATGACCGATAAAACGGAACTTGTTAAATTGTAAGTAGAAGTTCAAAACAAGAGGGCCTCAAAGGCCCAAAATCGCTCACCTGAGATACAAAGGAACTGACCTGTTCTGTAAAGCTCAAGATATCGTTGGAACAAATGACCTGACCAAGTTTCATGAAGATTGAGCAATAAGTGTGACTTTTTGAGTGTTGACAAGGTTTTACAATAGCCATATTAGGAAAAATGACTCGCCCCCCCCCCCCCCCCCCCCCTGGCGGCAATGCTTTTCAACATATTGTAACCGTATTCAAACTTATCCAATATATCATTACAACAAGAGGACCTGAAAGGCCCAAAGTCCCTCACCTGAGATACACAGGAACTGACCTTTTCTGTGCAGCCCAAGATATCATTAGAACAAAATGTTCTGACTAAGTTTCATGAAGAGTGAACTATATATGTAACTTTTAGAGTGCTAAGAAGGGTTTAATAAACCAATGTATGGAAAAATTTCCATTCCCTGGCAGCCGTGTTTTTGTACACACCTGTAATATTTTTTAACTAATCCAGGATATCATTCGTGATGATCGGAAATAAATATTGCCTCAAGAGTGTAAACAAGGCAATGCTAACGCCGTGCGACGGACAAAATGCGATCACAAACGCTCACCATGAGCAAACAATTATGTTCAGGTTAGCTAAAAAGTTTCATGACTGTTGATATGAAAAATGTTGAGTTAATCGATTTTGTTAGTTTAGTTGGCCTACTGACTAATGCAGTTCTCTCCCTTTCAGTTGTAAGGGTTCGATACGAGGTAGCCGCGCCTTGTTTATGCTAATGCTGGTGTGCATGGAAATATCTTTGTCGTGTGGTTTAACACACTGCAGATAAACCATTTTGACATGGATTTAATGGGAATTAATGAATCTTTTAAGGTTTATCGTTAATTGTTGCTTAAATAAACTGTACAAGATTGACCAAACCAAGACAAATGCATGCAACGATTTTGCGTCTGATTCAAGATAACGAGGTGCACCAGTGACAGGATAATTCTATCGAGCTATACAGAATAATAATATGTTTGTACACGTCATAGTGATGAATTTTAAGTTGGAATGTAATCCTTTAAGAAATATGAACGAACTTTGCTTAACAAAGTGAACAAACTGTTTGTGTCACGCTATGAAAAGAAACTACAGCAAGAAATGCACTAGTAAAATATTTATTTTGAAACAATCAGTAAACAAGAGGGCCTGAAAGGCCCAAAGTCGCATTTTGAAACAAGCAGTAAAAAAATGGCTTTAAAGGCCCAAAGTCGCTCGGCGCACCTGAGATACTGTGCAGCCTAATATGTAATTAGAACAAATGTTCTGACAAACTGTCATGAAGAGTGAACAATAAATGTAACTTTTAGAGTTCTAACAAGGTTTTACTGTAGGCATATAAGGATAAATTTCCCGCCCCCTGGCAGCCAATGTTGTTCAACCAATCGGAACCATTTTCAAACAAATCAAATATATCATTGAGATGAATCTTCTGGCCAAGTTTCATGAAGATCGGACAATAAATGTGGCCTCTAGAGTGTTAAAAAGGTTTTACTATAGTTATTTAAGGAAAAATGCTCTGCCCCCTGGCGGCCATGTTTTTCAGGCAACCGGAACCATTTTCGAACTCGTCTAAGATATCATGAAGATCGGACAATAAATGTGACCTCTAAATTTTAACAAGGTTTTTCTAAATCCATATAAGGAAAAACAATCCCTGCTCCCCCCCCCCTGCCCCCACCCCTGGCGGCCATGTTTTTCAACCAAACAAGACCAATTTCGAACTCGTCCAAAAAAAAAGGCATAAATGTTCTGAGCAAATTTCATGAAGCTCGGACAATAAATGTGGCCTCTAGAAGTACTTCAGTCAAGAACATTTACTTAATGAATTAACAATTAAAATGAGATGCATATAGTACTGCTATTTCTGACATCTCATCTTTTGTTGACAATAGCATTACGTCGCAGAATTTTCAAAAGAGTGAATGGTTGAAATCAGATGCGGCGTTGCGTGGAACTATTAGAAATGGATACACGTTCAGCCTGGAATTCTGCTAGTCACGTGACTTCGCCCTCTTGTCAATTTTGGCTAATTGTCAAAAGAAGAAATATAATTGTTTACGAACTCAATTTGTTTTCTTTTCTAAAAATGGTCTTAGAAAATTTCACTTACAAGGGTTTAGAAGCATTCTCAGAAGGAACTCTTTCCCTGCATCTTGCAAATAGTCGTTCAACGCCATCGGCGCTCTCGTTATAGATGCAGTAAAGATGATTCTTAGTGTTACACGTAGAAATTACTACTACTACTACTACTACTACTACTACTACTACTACTACTACTACTACTACTACTACTACTACTACTACTACTTCTACTACTACTACTACTTCTACTACTACTACTACTACTACTTCTACTTCTACTACTACTACTACTACTACTACTACTACTACTTCTACTTCTACTACTACTACTGCTACTACTACTACTACTACTACTACTACTACTACTACTACTACTACTACTACTACTACTACTACTACTACTACTACTACTTCTACTTCTACTACTACTACTGCTACTACTACTACTACTACTACTACTACTACTACTACTACTACTACTACTACTACTACTACTACTACTACTACTACTACTTCTTTTTTTACTACTACTACTATTACTACTACTACTACTACTACTACTACTACTACTACTACTACTACTACTACTATTACTACTACTACTACTACTACTACTACTACTACTACTACTACTACTACTACTACTACTACTACTACTACTACTACTACTACTACTACTATTTCTACTACTACTACTACTACTACTACTACTACTACTACTACCACTACTACTACTACTACTACTATTACTACTACTACTACTACTACTACTACTTCTAGTGTTTTTATAAATAGTACTAGCACAACTATCAATTTCATTATTACATTTGCACTACTGCTCATTCAACTGTTACTGCTATTGCTGCTGCTTCTCTTGCTACAACTGCTTCTTCTTGTGTTAAATATAATACTACACGTTATGTGTAGTGTTTTCGTTTTAAAGATAACCAATATGTTACTAAACAATTCTTTAACATAATTGATTTATCAAAACTTATTATAGAATTTGATTCATAGTTTGTTTGCAAATTTAATATAGAACCTCATTATCAGCAGTTTATTTATTTTATACATTTATAAATATGTTTTTTATAATGAATACATATGTCACATATTAACAGAGGAAAGACATCCAAGAGAAATGGAATTATTATTCACATACTTTAGTTGGAGAAAACATATGGATTAATTTAAATTCATCGATCATACTAAAGAAGACAATGCTTCACTTTGCTGTCAATGTGCACGTGATTGAGTTTAAAAATATTAATATGCAAGGTGTTTGTAAGACTCTGAATCACGATGGTACACCGTACAGCGTTTTCTATTATACAAATTTATATAAAATAAGACAACCTTGGAATATTTAAATCAAGCGTAATTTAAATAACAACTAACTTTCTTCTTTGTTAATTTTGGTGCCAGATTATGGTTGCTCGAAAACATATAGTATATACATAGAACGATATTTTGATATATGACATTGCATTATTTTTTGCATTCAAATGGACGTTTTTACTTATGAAATATATGCATTTTGTTCAGTATTGTATTGGTGGTCTGAATATACGGACATGTTTTAATTCTTTGTTACTTGTTCTCGGTTACAAGTATGTTAATTATTTATATATTCACTATCCGATAACACGGACTTTCCCCTAATTGTCGGACACGTATAATTTTTCTTGAGATTCACACGCATAAGCCCAAATAAGAGTAACAGAAAATTTAGAAAAAATATAAATGTTAAGCTTAATCGGTATCGTTTCTGTTGACTTTAATCAGGTATAAATTTTAGATTTTCATGCGGATTGCGTCGTTTTTCTCATGAAAAAATAATAAAACTTTCGGACCAATTTTGATAACTTAAGTTGAAAAAGTTTAGTGTACCTATTAACTAGAGGAAATATAGTATTTCTATGGCCAACGGCTACTTCTCAAATTGAGGTCCGCGTTTTTAAACAATTTAGCTTCATGCCTAAACAATCTTGAGTAATACATGTACTTCATTTGGACATCCATTTACTTTGTTAGGCATCGAGAAAGCAAAATACTTTCCCTTCTGTATTCCCATGATAAAATTAACTAATATTATTTGATATAGAGTAAATAAAACGGACTGAAGTGCCTTTAACGAGTTCGACAATAGTAATTCGTTGGATTTGCCTCAACTAAACATCTTAGCACTGAATTAAAAAATACATGAATTAATATATTGCACATGGTTAATATCGCTTCCAGATTATTTTATATAGTTATGTTTATATGTATTTTGGTTAAGCCCACATATTGCAGACAGTGACGTTTTCGTTTTAGAAAAATGATACAAAATGGCAGCATTTCGCGGTCTGCTCATTTCTCACAAGGACTTGTTCACAGTCATGTTGTCGAAGTTTTATTTTTTTTTTAATTATCATTACATTAATTAACTAAAATACAATTTGTGTTGTAATATTCCTAAATATTGCAATACAAGAGTTGAATAAAAATTGCGTCTATATTGAATTAAATCCGAAGCCTGTAGGAGCAAAATCTTATAGTTAACCAATGCACCAAGAATAATTTTGATACTTTGAGCCTTATTTAACACTTCGTAACACATTTATTTTCTTATTTTTTTATTAAAAAGCGTTACGAAAAATAAAATATTCTGCAGATTCCAAATGATGAATACATAAACAAACTGATACACAAACCGATATGTAAAACATGATTCTCAGTCAAGGGTATTATTATGGTTTGTTTGGACTACATGTAGATCGTGTGAGGTAAGTATACTGTTCATCCGTATTCTCGTGGTACTTAACGTTCAAATAAAATTTAAGTTGAAATAAATTCTTAATTTTTAAATTATGGACTCCTTTGCGAAGATAAACAACTTTTCCGCTGATATCCATCTAAATGTTATGCATATATAATGTTTTATTTCGTGTCAAGCAGAAAATACACCATATTGTTCACTGATGCGTACGAGACCGATATTCATATTCTCGCGGTAAGTAGGTCAACAGGCGTTAGTCACTAAATCACAGTTAAAACATGATATCTGCATAGAAGCTTAACTTTAATTAATAATAACATTCATTATTAAATATTAAATTTGATTTAAAATGAACATAAGCAGTTTAACAATCGTTTGAACTGCACACCAGTCATAATGCTACTCATCTGGACAATGCATTCACCTAAAGGGGCTTCCTCTTCTGAGCATTTTAACATGTGTACAGTGTATCAGTTGCACCAAATGTTTATAAACATCAAATTGTCCCAATGTGATCAACTTCACAACAGGAAAGTCTACTAGTTGTGGTGGAAAACTTTGTCTACATGCATACGTCATCTGAGATAATTGATCGTCGCATCTTTAAGACCCAACCCTCATGCCCATTCAGTTTCATCCTACAGTATAAAATTAAGTGATTTAAGGCCTAATCTTTAAAATGTGTTGTGTAACCTTAGTCATATGGGCGGAGATCGGGAAAATGCAAGCAGACGATGTGCAACAAGTTGTAAAAGACTGAAATACTGAAAAATTGAAAATGAATATTGTTTAATTTGGTGGAAAAAACGTATTTCTCACGGATAGCAATCACAACTACCAAAATATTGCTCATTATCACTGAAAATACTGTTATCTGACGGCGAAAGAAATTGGGTAACCAAATCTGACAGGTAAACAGCACTTAGGGGGCGCAATCGAAATACCGCGAAAATAGGAATACCGCGAGAATACGGATGTCGACTACATGCATTATATTAAACAAATATGCAATAAATATAAATCAATGCCCATTATTAATGCATCTTGTAAAACTTACATAATAGTCCTCTATGTTGTTTAAAAATTATATTTGTCGTTTAAGTGTAGTTGTAGATCGAAAACATTTTTGATAAGAAATTGTTATTGAATATATAAATAAGAAAACATACAAACATATTATTGAACATGTAAAAGGAAGCATATAGTTATTCATTGTGTGTATTGTTAAATAAAAATCATAAGGTAAAATATATGTATGTTCATGGCCACGTCTTTATAAAATGGCTGTATATACATATATTATGAAATTAATAATTGAAACAGGAAGAAAACAATAAAGACACAACATCTACTGTACTCTTCTCTACTGGACGCAACTCTGTTCTTCTCTACTATTCTATACTCTGCTCTACTCTGCTCTGCTATACTCTGCTCTACACTGCTCTGCTCTTCTGTACTCTGCTCTGCTCTACTGTACTCTACTATGCTCTCATGTCATCTCCTCCCCTCCCTTCCGCTCTCTTCCCCTCCTCTTCCCTCTCCTCCTCTTTCTTTTCCCCTCGCCTCCCCTCCCGTCCCCTCCCTCCCCTCCCCTATCCTCTCCTCTCCTCCCCTATCATCTCTTCTCCTCTCCTCTCCTCCCCTATCCTCGCCTCTCCTCTCATCTCCTCCCCTATCCTTTCCTCTCATCGCCTAACCTCTCTTCTCCGCTCCTCCCCTCTTCTCTCCTCCCATCTCCTGTAACTACAAACCAGAGCTTAGTCTGAACAAATTATAGTATCACATCTTATTAACATGTACTAAAATGCAATAACACGACTAAAAATACAAGACAAAGTAATGCTATTAAATTTCAAATTTGCTTTATTACTGGGCGGGTGTAATAACCTCAGATCTACGGCTAATACGATTTTCTGGTGTCAAATATGATGCAAATATGAATATTCAACTTACAAATTAACCAAATTATTAAATAAAAACAGTCAGCAAAACATCGTCAACATATTGTCACTAATGCATATCGATGTCCGCACTTTTCCTATTAAACATTTCGCTAATACAGGATACACGACGTGATTGGCTTTATATTCTATAATATTCGTTAAAAACGGTGACGTTTTTACTTGAAATAGTTCACCCGCGACTACCCCCTGCCAGGGGACGCACTGAGTCTAGCGAGAGTATATCTAGCCCGGCGCGGTAGTGGCTCACACGTACGTACACGGACATGGAGTCCCCTATGACGACCGCCAGCTTTCCCTCGCTCCCTCGCGGTCCTATGCTGTCAGCATATATAAAAACAGCAACACTTTTAAATGGACGTTTTCTATCGTAAAAATGTAGTACAGTGCCATAACGACGAGTACGCGCAAGGCATTTGTTCGTGGCTAAAAGGTTACGGTCATGCATATAGGTCAATTTACGAAATATAAAACAGACACAAAGGTTGAGTTTTAATTACTGTTTGATATGTTGTCAGAGTAAATATTATACGAATGTGACCTGTGTCTTTGCGCTAGGGATTCAATTCTTACGCGCAACACCTTGGCTCATAATTGTGAATATTGGGTTCAAAGTATTGCACGATTATCTAATGAATGAAGAAGTAACTTTCCAGACAAGCTGCGTCAGGACAATACTTTATCCTGAAATGTTGAATTGAAAATTGAGCCGAGTATATGAGTCTTATACATTACTCGCTGTCTCCGCATGTTAAACTTTTCTAGTACGTTATTTTAAGAGCATATATGGGTATATGAGTCATACACATGACCCGCTGTCTCCGCATGCTAAAATCTGTAGTAAGTTATTTTAACTAAACTGGCGCTAACTGTTTACATTTATGCTGTTTCAACGATGATAACTTCGGAGGGACACTTTTTTGCCATGTTGCATTTTTTTTTATCCAGGGACACGTTTTTCTTTTCTAACACTTACCGCTCCGCCCCCAGCCGCTGATAATAAAAGTTCTGTCCGGTGCAATCGGAGTCGGCGTTTGCACCAGTGTCGTCGTCCAGCGAAATGAAATCCGTGTTGACAACGCTCGTCGTCAGAGTGAGCACTGCGATGTCGTTAGGGTACACGTTGTTGTTGTAGTTCAAACCCGTTATCCAGTCTCGTGCTAGAATTGCAATGATATTTGGATAGTTGGGCGATCACACCGTAAACATAATCATAGTACTAGTGACTGATTTCAGTTTGCGTTTCTAGTGTTTTATGTCAATAATTGCAAGTTCGAATATCAATACATTCCAATTTATACGATATAAAGGGCATGCATCTTATGTCTAATTTGATTTTATATATTAAATAACATAAAATTGTGATACTTGAATTATTATGTGTACGTGTATACGGATTTAATAAAGACTGCAATTGACCATGCCGTGGTCCCCTTTGGCACTGGCTGTATACTAAGTAACCAATGCTGAATCTGTAAAAAAAATTGTACATAAAGGCATAGATATCGAAATATATACATTAAATTATTGTTGATGCAATAGTTGAATCATCTTAAAACTAAAGTGTGTCTTATTATCTATAAAATGGACTTTTTCATAGATTGTCTGAATAACATTTTCCCAAACATATGTAACTAACATATCATAACACAGTAAATGTCAAACCAGGGATCAACATGATATAAAGGCCTACTGTAGACTCATTATGAAACTGCATTTTAATATATTGTCATTTTAAATTGATAAAATTATAAAGCTTTTCAAACCAATAACGATAGAATAATTTAAAATATTTATGTTGCTTGCGTCAAATTTTGTAATAAATATTACATACAATATAATTAAAACAACTGTACGGTTACGGTTTAAGCCTTGTAATCCATAAGACACGGGTTCGAGTACCGATAGGCAAAAACTTGTTTCGTTTTATTATTCTATATTCTATTCTTGTAATAATAATGAAGCTATAGCGTTTTGATGTACATATATCTAGCAATTTTAGGCATTTAATGACACACTTCATATAATTCCACATTTGTGAAGAAGTCCCTTTAATCCGGCCCATAAAAAATACTTGCGTTAAATAGAGTAAATGCACTTCTTACACTTTCGATCGCTGATGAAAAATAACACTATCCACACCACTTATAATTAAAATCAAATTAATTTATGTTTAATTATTTTTTAAATATCATTTATTAAAGTCTTACTATCAGAAGAATACCGCTAATTTATTGTTTTGTTTTGTGGAATCGTCAGTATTTAGTCTTACGACCACGTTTACTATGATGAAAATAACTACTTCTCCTTTTATACCTAATTATAAAATATAACATTACTGCAGTGAAATAACAGCAGTGAAAATAAACATATTGCTATTTTCACCGTGTTTTGTGGAAGTGTCAGTATTTAGTCTTACGACCACGTTTACTATGATGAAAATAACTACTTCTCCTTTTATACCTAATGATAAAATATTACATTTCTGCAGTGAAATAACAGCAGTGAAAATGAACAAACTGTTATATTCACTCGTGATCACAGGGGCGGGTCCAAGATTTCTGGTTAGGGGGGGATATTGAAAGATTTGCTGGGAGTCCAGGGGGCGCTAGGGCCTCGGGTGGGTCCAGGGCAAAGCCCTGCTAGGGGGTCCAGGGTGGCAAAGCCCCCCGTTAGCTCCACGATTTTAGTGATTTTGACGGCTTTGACAACTACTTCTCGAGCATGTCACGCCTTATATACTTTCATCAAATAACCTTCTTATTATGCCAAACAAGTGCATAGTTTATAGTTTTGGGAGTCCAGGGAGGCGAAGCCCCCCGGAAGCTCCACGATTTTAGTGATTTTGAAGGCTTTGACAAGCTTAAATATGTGATTTAGATCTAGTTAAGTGTGGAACATCAAATGAAAGACTTTTCTTTGGCGATTTTAGGGGGGGGGGGCGTACGCCGCGTCCGCCCCCCCACCCCTGGATCCGCCTATGGATCATAGGAAAATAATATTTTCTATGATCACTCGTGAAATAACAAACGATCTTACACTGACATGAACAAATATTCTCCTTGTATTTGTACTCATGAAGAGGAAATTATATTTATGTCTATATATTTATACATTTATTGATACTAAATATGATTTATTTGCACTTTTTAAAGAGTTTTTATATTTATTTCGTTTTTTTTATCGATTTATTGACTAAAAGCCCTTAAAGGGATCTTTTCACGGTTTGGTAAATTGACAAAATTGAAAAAAGTTGTTTCAGATTCGCAAAGTTTCGTTTTAGTTATGATATTTGTGAGGAAACAGTATAATTGAACATTTACCATAGTCTAATATAGCCATTATGTGTATCTTTTTACGATTTGAAAACCTAAAAATTATAAAGCGTTGCAACGCGAAACGATTAAATAATTTGGAGAGTTCTGTTGTCGTTTAAATTTACGAAACTACGAAGATTGCTTATATAAGGTATAAAATACTTATGCCGTGTATACCCGGCGGATTAGCCGAGAGGGCTAAAGCGTTTTTACTTCAGACTAACTCAGGGACTCCGGGGGTCACTGGTTCGAGCCCTGGTACCGGCTACTTTTTTTAATTTTTTAATTTTATGCTTGATTTTTTCTGGAGCTTTTAAGATCCAATGTTTACATTTATCAATATAAAGCATTTAATTACAACCTTCAAAATATGCTTAAATCTGTGAAAAGGCCCCTTAAATACATGTTTTACGTTGCTGTAACCAGTGCTTTCTGCCAACCAGTCAATGCGCATGCGCGGAAAATCCCGAATGTAAATGGAGCGCGAGCCGGCCGAATTCCTGAGGCCGCCACCGAGCGCTATGTGCGCGGCCTGTCAATGACGATGTGCCTTCCGAAACTCTTGAAAGGCCAATTACAAAATAACAATATAATTAAATGATTTTCCTCAGGCTACCTGCCGAATGATTAGAAACTGAACAGTAATTGAGTCGCCTCAAATATTTACAGTGCGACGTCGAGGAACTCTTGTTCTAACGGGGCTTCTGTTTTCAATACTTTCGGACTTCGATGAAGCTGTAACTCCACGTCCTGCAAGCACTCGGTAATCTTCCACCAGCGCGCCTCTTACCGTCTGAAGAATCTCTACAATAGGCACTCTGCAGCCCGGGCAGCACCGTTTTGAAGCTTGCAGCCAACGTAATTACCCAAATGCTCCAGAACTATTATTTTATACTGTACCTTCTTCTACAGATCTTGTTCTGCTCGCATCCTGTAGGTGGATGGTCCACGGCCGTCCACAAGCTCAAATGACCATATATGGAGAAAAAGGCGGGACCAAACCAAATAGGCTTGCAATGCGCATGCCCAAGCAAAACCGATTGTAAGCCATCTTGAATTGTTAGCGTGAAAAGAAATATACTACATTTATTGGATATTTTTATATGATGAATATTCTAGGTAGAGAATATGGATAGTATTATCATTATTAGTATTACGTCAACATTAACTCAACAATTGTATTGTTGACATGAAGAAAAAGCTATTTCGAGGTTGTTTTGACCATTGATTGCTAAGTAGGTCAAACTCAAAGTTTTAACTTTTATTGATATTTTATTTAGTTAAGGAATCTTCGAGTAATAGTTAAAAAAAATCTTTCGCATTCTAATTCTATAGCTAAATCATGTGTTGTTGCTATATTATAAACTTTCGTGCATGAGCCATTTAAATCCGTTTGCATTACTTTTTAGTTGTTTCCCCTGGAAAATTCTCTTCTTGCTAGCCTTCGCCGAGTTATTCAACAACATCGCTATATTGCTGATTTTTGCTGTTGTTTTTTTGGTTAAAGCTGCATGCTTTTGTTGGATAATGTTTAATTTATCATTCACGTTTTACATATGATTCTGTTTAAACCATATTTAATGGATGTTTTGGTGAATTTCGCGCATGCTTAACTTGCCTGATTTCGGACGTAATTTACTTTCGGATACATGCTCCTCTTGTGTTTTTTTTTCGATGTTTTCTTATGTATGCAGATTTAAAAAAAACAGCTCATGCTTAAATGTGTTATTGAGCAAGTGACTTCTTTATACTATGGCAGGAATAAAAAAACTGTTATAAAATTATAAAGGAAGTTTAGTTACATGTATAAACTCACAGTCACAAGTGTGTAAGTATTACTGTTACATTTATTTATATTTACTAAAAGTAAATATATGCTCACATATCAGTAAGTATTGTAAAGCCCTAAATTATATTTAATACACCCATCTAGGCAGTTAATTCATATATCAACTTCCGGTTCCGGTGGCAGCAAGTTGGAAAATTTAGGAATGAATTTTTTTTTTTTATTAAATCGATCAACATCTCTTTCTTCAAACATTTAAATTAAAATTATTTTGGGCTGTTGTGATTAATGAAGTGTTCGTTTATCATGAGGATTATATTTTGAGGACATTACGGTTTTCTCCAAGGATTTATTTGATGGTGTCTCAAGTTGTTAATAACGAAGCATGTGCTTAGTGTGAGATCGATCAACATCTCTTTCTTAAAACATTTAAAATTAATTTGGTCTCTGTGATCTATGAAGTGTTCTTATATCATGAGGATTAATTTTTGAGCGTATTTCATTTTATCTGAGGAGATCTATGATGGCGTCTCAAGTGGCGTCTCATGTGGCGTCTCAAGTTGTTAATAACAAAACATGTGCTCAGTGTGAGATTTCTTTTAAAGGGAAGAGTCCAAAGTGCTTTAATTGCAGTATTTGTAACTTTTGGTTCTGCCTGGAGTGTAGTCATGTGTCTAACAAGGTTTACGATGTTCTTAAGAGTGAGCCAAATGTTAAAAATCTGCCTTTCAATTGTGATGGATGTACTCGGGTTTTACCTAAAATAACTGAACTAGCTAAGGCTCTGCATTTACAGCAGCTTAAAATTGAGTCGTGTGAGAAAAAATACGAGGATCTGAAAAATACTCTACAAAGTGTTGTTGAAGAGCAAGTTGAGAAAGCCATCACTGAGTACAGAGAGCGCGAGGAGCGTAAGTTGAACATTATTATACACAATGTGCCAGAACCAAGAGCGGAAAGCACCGATAAGAAGGGGGACGATGAAATTTCTCTGAAAGAAATACTTCTTACAACCAAATGTGTTGGTCTGAAAAATTTTGATTTTGTACGCTTGGGAAGGCCATCGGACGGAAGGGATCGACTGATCAAGGTAACTCTTGGGAGTGTTTCAGACAAACACAGAGTTCTAGGGGGGACAAGGTATCTGAGGGCGAAGATAGGGCAAGTTTATGCTCACAGATGGAGCAAGATTTTCATAACCCCGGATCAGACTAAAGAAGAGAGAATAAAGAATATGAATCTCAAAAGGGAACTGGAGAAGCGAAAGTTGGAAGAGAAAAATCATGATTTAATTATTTTTAGATGGGAAATAGTGGAAAGAAGACCAGATAGTCTTGTGAATAGCACAATGGCGACACCGGGCATTTCAGAGCCGGGTCGGCCATTTCGTCTATGATAAATTTAAAGAAACTGTAAATAGAGTTAGTGTTCCAGTTTTAAGTGTTCACCACAGTTCTTTCGTTGACAGTTTTTCAAGTTGTGTTAATCACAGTTCTTTCGTTGAAAGTTTTTCAAGTTGTGTTAATGACTCTTTGTCTGAAAACAATGAGATTTTAAACAGTAATCAGAGCAATGATTTGCAGTATAGGCATAAACAGTGTCAAGCAATTAACTCTAGTCTAATCACGTGTGATTTTAAATCAATAAGTGATCAGGAACCCTGTGATATTTACCGAAGTATTGATTCCACTATTGTCGCGAAAACAGTTTTAACAGAATCAATTGCAGAAAGATGTAAGTGCATGTATACTAATGCAGATCAGCTCCAAAACAAACTTGATGAATTGCGTTTGCAGTTGTCTATTGTGTCACCAGACTTTGTATTTGTTACAGAAGTGTTACCCAAGTATAATTTCGACAATATATCATGTTCTTCCACATTGTATCATATTGATGGTTACTCAGCTTTTCCTGGAACTGACCTTGGTAGAGGTGTCATTATTTATGCGAAAACAGAATTAAATGTTTCACCAAATACCACTCTTAATTCCTTTTATGGTGATGCTTCGTGGATTGACTGGATTAGTGATAGCAAAACAATAACATTAGGGTGTATATATCGGAGCCCCTCCAACACTAGAAACTGTGATGAAATTAACCATTTATTAAACATGGCAGTTGGACTCGCCGAGAATTTATTAATTACGGGAGACTTTAATATGAAGGACATTGATTGGGACACGTACACCACCACACATGGAGAGGATCATCATGAAAGCTTATTTATTGAGTGCTTAAGAGATAACTTTATGTTTCAACATGTAAACCAATTCGCAAGATGTAGAAATGATCAGAGCAAGAACATACTTGACCTAATTTTATCTAAAGATGAGAATGACATAGTGAACTTAGAATATCTACCATCCCTGGGATGCAGTGATCATGTAACATTACTATTTGACTTTTTATGTGATTTCAAAATAATATGTACTGGAGCTAGTTCCTATCAATACAGGAAATGTGATTTAATACGCTTTACGGAAGAGTGGGAAACAACAAACTGGCAGGAATATTTCCAACACAGCGATGCTAACAGCATGTGGGAGTCTTTTGTTTGCAAATTCAGAGCTAGTGTGGAAAAGTTTGTTCCAAAGTTTAAACCAAAATCAGGACACATGAAGAAACCGTTGTGGATGACACAGGATTCATTGAGATTTATTAAAGGGAAGCGTCATGCCTGGAATAAATATATGGCTACTAAAAGGACGGCAGACTTTGGAACATATAAAGTGGTGAGAAATGCGGCCAATGAATGTGTGAAGAAGAGTAAGAAAAACTATGAACGGACTATTTCGCTTAAAGCTAAAAGTGAACCGAAGCAATTTTGGCGGTATGTAAAAAGTAAAGTTAAGTCAAAATTTGGCGTTTCTAATTTGAAACGGGACGATGGGGGGTTTGTTGGATCGGACAATGAAAAGGCGGATGTTCTTAATGGGTTTTTTGCCTCTGTGTTTACAAAAGAAACTTTACATAATATACCTGATTTACCAGATAAAACTGTGGAAAATACTTTAAATGACATACATGTTTCTGAAGTGGAAGTCTTAAATTTGCTAAAGGATATTGATTCGTCTAAGTCCATGGGTCCGGATGAAATACATCCATATTTGCTTAAAAGTATGCCTGACGTTTTTGTCAAACCGCTTTCATTAATTTTCAAGAAGTCTCTGTCATCCGGAGAAGTTCCAAAAGGGTGGAAAGATGCAAGAATATCGCCAATTTTCAAGAAGGGTAACAAAACTGAGCCATGTAACTACAGACCAGTTAGTCTCACATCAGTAGTCTGCAAGATCCTTGAAAAAATAGTTAGAAAACATATCATGTATCATTTAAGTGTGAATAATTTATTATCAAATGATCAATACGGCTTTAGACCACATAGATCCTGTGCGTTACAGTTGCTACATGTTATGGAGGACTGGACAAAGTTCATCGAAGGAAGCGAAAGCTGGGACAGCATTTACTTAGACCTTGCGAAAGCTTTTGATAAAGTTGCGCATAGAAGACTCATAAGGAAGGTATCTGCGTATGGCATTAAGGGAATTGTTCTGGCCTGGATTGAGAACTTTCTGAGTCAGAGAAGACAGTGTGTGTCAATAAAGGGAAGTACATCTAGCTGGATAAGTGTAGAGAGTGGAGTTCCTCAGGGAAGTGTGCTTGGTCCAGTACTTTTTATAATATATGTTAACGATATCACAGACTCTGTGAGCTGTATTTCTAAAATATTTGCTGACGACACCAAGTTATATGCACCTGTGACGGACTCAGGCAGGCTGCAGGAGGATCTTGACTCTCTCAGCGAATGGGCACAAAAATGGGAACTTGCCTTCAACGTTGACAAATGCAAAGTTATACATTACGGAAACAATAACCCGAATCAACAGTATACTATGAATAATAAGCCTCTGCAGGCTGCAACTGAGGAATGTGATCTGGGAGTGCTCTTCGAAAGAGATCTAAAATTTAGTAAGCATATATCTACAAAGATAAATAAAGCAAACAGTATCCTAGCCTTAATAAAGAGATCTTTTGAGTTCATGGACAAATACTTATTTTTGAAATTATATACTGCCTTGGTGCGTCCGCATGTTGAGTTTGCAAATGTTATATGGTACCCATATTTAAAAAAGGACATTATTAGCATAGAAAAAGTTCAAAAAAGAGCCACAAAACTTGTACCGAATTTGAGGAATTCATCCTATGAGGAACGACTTAAAGAACTTAAATTACCATCACTTGCTCATCGCAGAATTCGTGGGGATGCCATTCAAACATTTAAAATAGTCAAAAATATAGATGATTGCATTTTTGAGAACTTTTTCAATTATACATCATCAACTAGAGGACATAACCTAAAGCTTGAGAAACCAAAGTCCAGAACATCTTTTTGTCAAAATCAATTTTCCAGAAGAGTGATTAACATGTGGAATGACTTGCCTCAATGTGTAGTTGATGCCAAGAATGTATTAGAATTCAAGAGCAGGATTGATCTACATTGGAATGGGGACATAGTGTATAAGTTTTAGTGATCATAACTGTTGTTTGTCAAAAGGACATTCATTCTTTACCATACTTAAGGAACTATTTTTTACTGAATAAGGGCTATTTGTATTAGTTGTGAGAACACATACGGATACAGTACCATAAGACGTCGATAAGAAGAGGGGTTTAAAAAGGACTTGAGTCCTTACCACAGAGCCCAAAATCATCCTACAGGTATATATGTGCTGGCTTTAATTTACATTCATGTTATTATCACCCTGCAATAGGCGGAGGCATATTGTTTTGGCCTTGTCTGCCCGTCTTTCCGTCCATCCGGCACTTATGTGTTGGGAGCCATATCTTGGAAGTGCTTTGGTGGATTTCATTGAAACTTGGTATGAGTATATGTATAGATAAGAGGATGATGCATGCCAAATGGCATTGTACACTATCTGTTAATAACGGAGTTATGGCCCTTGGAACCTAAAAAAATGCTTTTTTACCTGAGTGTCAAATATAACATTTTTGTGTCCAGAAGCTAATTAGCGGGGGATATCAATTCAATGAATTTGCTTGTTATTAATTGAAGGGAAATAAACCTGTTATTTTGTCTGTCATTATGGTGTTTAAAGTCACATTTAATGGCATCCAACCTACTTTATTTCAAATACAGTAACACCTGGCGCCGTGACCTGGATGCAGATTCTAAGCAGATGGGCCAAAATGGGGGCAGCTAGAGAGACTCGCCTGGAACTGACAAGCCTGGAGGGAGCTGGTTGACTGTTGGCGAGATGGGACAACAGACGAAGAATAAACGAACCTACTTGATTTGATAAACATTTTTGTAAGTCATTCAAGAATCGAGCAAACTTTTTGTTTCCAATAAGCAGTCCTGTATATATCCGAAATAAAATAAAATGTTTCACTCAGGTTCCTTGATACTCATCTTGGTATTTAAGGGACCTTATAACAGATTATGGCATGTATTGAAGTTTGTCATTAAATGCGTTATATTTATAAATGTAAACATTAAATCTAAAAAGCTCAATTAAAAAACAAGAACAAATTAAAAGAAAAAGTAATCCTCATCTGGGCTCGAACCACTGACCTCTGGAGTAAAAGTCTAACGCTAAGACGGCCATCCATGCTCATACAATATTTTATACTTTTAGTTTCTATAAGCAAAGCTCGTAGTGTCACAAAAAACGACAACAGAACTCCAAATTATTCAATTGTTTTGCTTTGCAACGATTTATCATTTTCAGGTTGTTAATGTTAAGTATAACTGTTTTCTCACAAATATCATAACTGCAACAAAAATGTGCAAGTCTGAAACAATTTTTATGCCCCCTTTCAAAGAAAAGGGGGCATATAGTTATCAGACTGTCCGTCTGTCGGTCCGTATTTCTGTCACACTTTGCGTTTCGGTTTCGAAAAATGCTCATTACTTCTATTTCCCTTGAGATATAACCTTCATATTTGGTATGCATGTGCATATGGACAAGAACTTTCCATACGAACACAAATTTTTACCCCTGTGACCTTGAACTTAAGGTCCGTGTTTAGGTTTCAATATCTGCGTTTAGGTTTTGAAAAATGCTCATAACTTCTATGTCCCTTGAGATATAACCTTCATATTTGGTATGCATGTGTATATGGACAAGGCCTTTCCATACGCAAAAAAATTGTTACCCCTGTGACCTTGAACTTAGGGTCCGCGTTTAGGTTTCGAAATCTGTGTTTAGGTTTTGAAAAATGCTCATAACTTCTATGTCCCTTGAGATATAACCTTCATATTTGGTATGCATGTGTATATGAACAAGGCCTTTCCATACGCACAAAAAATTTTACCCCTGTGACCTTGACCTTGAAGTAAGGGTCCGCGTTAAGGTTTCGAAATCTGCGTTTAGATATTGAAAAATGCTCATAACTTCTATGTCCCTTGAGATATAACATTCATATTTGGTATGCATGTGTATATGGACAAGGCCTTTCCATACGCACACAAATTTTGACCCCTGTGACCTTGAACTTAGGGTCCGCGTTTAGGTTTTGAAATCTGTGTTTAGGTTTCGGAAAAGCTCATAACTTCTATCAAGCATTTATAGGGGGCATAAGTCATCCTATGGTGACAGCTCTTGTTTTATTTTGTCAATTAACCAAAAAATGCAAAGGCACCTTAAAATACATGAAGTAATGTTTACAGTTGTCCATAACCACATATTGAAAAAGAATGTGCAAGCTCTATCTATTGGCATACAAACAAAGCCAATCTGTTGGATTATTACTCATGGCAAGCAATATGATCTTAGGTATACCTTCTATAATCAGGTGTTTGCACTTTAACCCTTTACCACATAAATACGTATTTTGACGCATTTTAAGTCCCTTAGAAAGTTAAATTTAATAAAAGACCTTTCTTTCTAGATTAAGTTTTAAAGGATTAATTTCCAACCCTTAGATACTGATGAGCAGCAAACGGCATAAAACCTAAACAGACTGCGAGTTACTCGCAGGCTGTTCTGGTTTAATGCTGTTTGCACATAGCCGTTTTCACTTTGCTTCTGAGTGGGAAAGGGTTAATCACATTAAAATTTGAAAAACTATAGAAGTACAAAAAGGTCAGAATGATAACAAACAGGTTTGTAATGGACATCATCTTGCAATTGCTATTTATGTGAGTGGGATGGTACACAAATTCTGAATTTGTTATATGTAGGACATTTAGTAACTTAGCAACCCATGCATGTTGCAAGGGTGTTAATTGTCCGGATTATTTGGAAATCCCGATTTGAGCCATTCAGGATTCAATTTTAGATCAGTGTAAATCCGATGATTTGTTTTAAGGGGGTGTGAACAAATATTGTAATTGCTTCATTGGCATGCCGGGCATGTGTGCTTAGTATGGATTTTTCCTGGTCTTTTTAACAAGGTTTTCCAAAGAAAAAAACGGGTTATTAGATTGGCAAATGCCGGCTGGCGGGCGGACGGAACAAGCTTGTCCGGGCCATAACGTTGTGGTTCTTGGTGAGAATTTAAAATCATTTGGCACATTTGTTCACCATCATTAGACGGTGTGTCGCTCAAAAGAATACCGTCAATATATCCAAGGTCAAGGTCATACTTTGAGTTCAAAGGTCAAAAATGGCCATAAAAGAGCTTGTCCGGGCCAAAACTATGTCATTCATTGTGAGACTTAAAAATGATTTGGCATATTTGTTCACCATCGTGGGACGATTGCACTTTAGAATTACGTCAATATCTCCAAGGTCAAGGTCGCCACAACTAAAAATATATTTATTTTGAAACAAAGGGGGTTAATTATAAACAATCAGTTCAGTTTTAGTTGTCTCCCTCTATCAGACTTTTTTCTACATTGAAAACCTGGTTTTGTGACAATTTTGTCCCTTGTTTTACTATTGTCTGATTGGTTATCCGCTGACACGGACATAAAAGGTAACTGACCTAACCTCTTGGCTACTTTCCAGAAATCTTACATACTACAAAATGTAGCATTAAATTTCCATTTTCTGCTGTCAAACTAAGTGCATATATTATTTCATTTGCAAAAGACATATCTGGATATATTTTTGGACAGTTGTTTTACTGTATGGTTAGTGGATTAACATTTATTATGCCCCCCTTCGAAGAAGAGGGGGTATATTGCTTTGCACATGTCGGTTGGTCGGTCTGTCGGTCCGTCCACCAGGTGGTTTCCGGATGATAACTCAAGAACGCTTAGGCCTAGGATCATGAAACTTCATAGGAAGATAGATCATGACTCGCAGATGATCCCTATTCATTTAGAGGTCACTAGGTCAAAGCTCTAGGTCATGGTGACCCGAAATAGTAAAATGGTTTCTGGATGATAACTCAAGAACGCATATGCCTAGGATCATGAAACTTCATAGGTAGATTGATCATGACTTGCAGATGACCCCTATTGATTTTGAGGTCACTAGGTCAAGGTCACGGTGACCTGAAATAGTAAATGGTTTCCGGTTGATAACTCAAAAATGCATAGGCCTAGGATCATGAAACTTCATAGGTAGATAGATCATGACTCGCAGATGACCCCCTATTGATTTTGAGGTCAGTAGGTCAAATGTTAAGGTCACAGTGACCCGAAATAGTAAAATGGTTTCCGGATGATAACTCAAGAACACATATGCCTAGGATCATGAAACTTTATGGGTAGATTGATCATGACTCGCAGATGACCCGTATTAATTTTGAGGTAACTATGTCAAAGCCAAATGCACGGTGACCCGAAATAGTTAAATGGTTTCCGATGATAACTCAAGAACGCTTACGCCTAGGATCATGAAACTTCATGGGTACATTTATCATGACATGCAGATGACCCATATTGATTTTCAGGTCACTAGGTCAAAGGTCAAGGTCACGGTGACCCGAAACAGTAAAAAAAATCCGGATGATAACTCAAGAATGCTTTTGCCTAGGATCATGACACTTCATAGGTACATTGATCATGACTCGCAGATGACCCCTATTGATTTTCAGGTCACTAGGTCAATGGTCAAGGTCACAGTGACAAAAAACGTATTCACATAATGTCTGCCACTACAACGGACAGCCCATATGGGGGGCATGCATGTTTTACAAACAGCCCTTGTTATCGATGTTCTTCATAACATTTATATAAAATGACAATTACACATCGAGTGTTACTGGTGGTCTGGCTTATAATATTTTGCATTTTACTCACCAGAAATAGCAACTAAGACTATAAAAAGAACAATGAACTATGGCTTTGGGGGGCTCTACCTGTAAGGGACCTACAGCCTCAGACTCCAGACTTTATCATAAGGATTTCAAATTTGGGACATTTGACACCCCTGATGTTGTGCCATGTATCAAAACCGTCTATATATAAACATTAATTTTATTAATTGGATATGTTGAAGATTTGGTGATGCATTGGATTTCATTTTGTGTTTTGTTGACCTACTTTTAATTTTTAGGCTCAGCAGAACTATGGCTGTCAAAACACAATTGTATTAAAATGAATAGTGCTTCAAATTATACAAGAAGTCACTTTCTTTTTGTTTTAGATGTTTTTCAGTTTCGTCGGAAGACATTTCCCACCAACCATCCTATCTTGAAAGAAATAACTTTTGAACCCGATTATCTGGTAATACTATTTTTTTTACATACAGTTATTAGTGAATTATGAACATTTCATAAGGATCTCAAGGGTCACAACAGGTATATATATTTAAGATATATATAATCAAGATTTTCCATAGGCAGTTAGAGCACAGCTGGCCCGAATAGCATGGACAAGTTAACAATTTGTTTTTTAAATATCTAGTGTGTAAAAATTACTTTGCATTGCAGAGAACTTTAAGATCATTTTATTTCTGTAAAAAATGTTCAAAGTTATATCCTGAATGATTTAAGGGCCTTAAATTATATATGGAAACAAGCATATTTAATAATAAAAAGGCCTGTTGAGTTTTGAATTTGTTCTCTTAAAGATTTACAGAAAGACCCTTTTTAGCTCGACTATTATATATGAAATCTATATAGTGGAGTAATTCTACTCACCCGGCGTTTGCGTTAGCCTTAGCATTGGCGTTAGTGTGAGCATGCAAATGTTAAAAGTTTGCGTACTACCCCAAATATTTTCAATGTCCCTTGGCATATTTCTTTCATATTTTGCATACTTCTTAACAAACATGACCCCAACCTATAAACAAGAGCAGACAACTATATCAAGCTTTTTGTAATAATTATGGCCCCTTTACCATTTTGAATATTCATTTTATTGATAAATCTATGTTAAAGTTGGCGTACCACCTAAAATATTTTCAACGTCCCTTAACATATTGCTTGCATATTTTGCAAACTTATTTACCAACATGACCCCAATCTATAAAGAAGAGCAGACAACTGTATCAAGCATTTTGTAAGAATAATGGCCCTTTTTCCATTATTATATGCATATTACTTAAGATTCAACCCAATAATATCTTTGACAAGTTTTAAAATGACGCCGGTTGGATGAGTTTGAAAATGGTTTTGGTTGCTTTAAAAACATGGCCACCACTCTAGAGGCCGCATTGTCCAATCTTCGTGAAATTTGGTCAGAAGATTGGTCTCAATGATATCTTGGATGAGTTTGAAAATGGTTATGTTTGCTTGAAAAACATGGCTGCCAAGGGGCGGGGCATTTTTCCTAATATGGCTATAAATGGCTATAGTAAAATCTTGTTAACACCCTAGAGGCCACATTTATTGTTGGATCTTCATGAAACATGGTCAGAAGATTCATCCCAATAATATCTTGGACAAGTTTAAAAATGATGCTGATTGGTTGAAAAACATGGCTGCCAGGGGGCAGAGCATTTTTCCTTCTATGGCTATAGTAAAACCTTGTTAACATTCTAGAGGCCACATTTATTGTCTGATCTTTATGAAACTTGGTCAGAAGATTTGTCCAAATGATGTCTTGAATGAGTTCGAAAATGGGTATGGTTGCTATTAAAACATGGCCACCAGGGGGCGGGGCATTTTTCCTTATAGGGCTTTAGTAAAACCTTGTTAACACTTTAGAGGCCACATTTATTGTCAAGCTTCATGAAATTTGGTCAAAAGATTGGTCTCAATGATATCTTGAAAGAGTTTGAAAATGGGTACATTTGCTTGGAAAACACGACTTCCAGGGGGCGGGGCATTTTTTTCATTATATGGCTATAGTAAAGTCTTGTTAAAACTTTAGAGGCCACTTTTATTTCCGATGTTCATGAAAAATGGTCAGAAGATTCATCCCAATAATATCTTGGACGAGTTCAAACATGATGCTGATTGGTTAAAAAATATGGCTGCCAGTGGGCTCTGCATTTGTTCTTTTATGGCTATATAGTAAAACCTTGTTAACACTCTAGAGGCCACATTTATTGTCTGATCATCATGAAACTTTGTCCGAAGATTTGTCCAAATGATATCTTGGATGAGGTCAAAAATGGTACAAATACCTACAGACTTTAATGATAAACACAAGTCTGGCCAATGTCGTCTTACAAGCTGGTATATACACTCACTGCTAGAGCAGAATCATTTGTCATCTGTTGCAGACAGGCAGTGGTGATCGTTCTTAGCAAATTGAGTTGCGGTTCTTTCCGTAGCTAAGGCTTCTAAGCACACACTGATTTGCAAAATATGCTCTGTAAATTCTAAAATGCGACCAACTAAAAACAAACCCTTTGCCAACTTCTAGGTCAAAGGTTAAGTTTGAACATCATGATTCCTTTTAAATGGCAAATGATATTCGCGTACGATCTTACAACTGTAACTCCCTATTCCCAACTCGGCATTTTCATCAAAGGGCATGAAGGGTGTCCAAGGTTGACAGGTCGGAATCTTTGAAAGGCAGGGTGCTGCGCCCTTCCATTCATGCCAAGCTGGAGCACTGGTTTTGATGGTGTTTCACTTGTAACACACTAAGCAGTATGACCCATTATATTTATCAACATGGCTAAAATGAGGCCAAAATAAATGCCCTTTGTTTATTTCCAAAGACATGGATGGATCATCTTTGTCTCTGAATATATTATAAATACTCGTGTTGTTGATTTTGTCCTGTTTGCTTATTGCAGGAAAACTGTTAACGCATTATGTTGTGAAGACTCCTCTGTAATCAGACAGCTAGCAGTATTATGATTATCAAATATTAAAATTTGACTTAACAATATAGCGCTTCAAATTATATAAGACTTTATTTTTGTTTCAGATATTTTCCAGTTTCCCCTCACAACAATTTGCATCAAACCTCTTGTCTGGTAAGAAATTTCCATTGAAACCAACTGCTGGTAATACTATCTTTTTGGTTATGGGGGCTATATAGGAACCACTTTGTCGGTCCGTCAGTCTGTCCCGAAATTTCATCAGATCTTCACCCAAACTTGGTCACAAATTGTATCTAGATGATGTATAGGTCAAGTTTGAATATGGATCATGCCCGGTCAGAAATTTGGTCATGGGGTCACTTATTGTGTTTTAAACCTGAAGTTTGTCTGGGCCATAACTTTGTCATTTATTTCATACAGTATTTTAAATGATGGAACAGTTCATAATGATTTCAAGACATCTTCTGATCCCTGGAAGATAAACTAGGGATTGATCTGTCTGTATATAACAGTTCAGAGACTTCCAATCACGCGTGAGAAGATGTAATGATAATGTAAAATGGAAATTACATATAACCATACATGCCATAATTTTTCAGACCAATTCCGGGACATTGTGTTAAATTGTCCGGGACTTTTGCCGATTTTCCGGGACATGTATAAAATGTAGCGATATTTATAGACATATGCATTTTTGGTATGTTTTGTTTTGTTTCGCATCGTTAATTGCAAAAGTTCGAAAGCCTATCCGAAATAAACTTGATCTATTAACGTCAAATTAAACATTACTAGTTCCTTTACTAGATACAGGCCATGTGTTTTCAGTGTAAGCGTTCTAAACATAGATGGTGACGTCACTGCGTTATTGTTATTAAGACCGGTGTGTAACGCGTAGTTGTTGATACGCCTTTATTCATTTATAACATTTATATAATAAAAAATACAACAATACAGTACCGTTAGATTGTCAACTCAAATCAATTCACAATACATACAACCAATCACATAAAACAAATACAACAAAACAGTACCGGTAGATCGTCAACTTAAAATCCGTACAGTCACACATTAGTTACACTCTTGTTTCGATGTAGATATAAGTCAATTAACAACCAAAACAATGCCGCCTTTTCGGTTTGACAGCGAACGTGAGACAATCAATATGATAACAGGACCCCTGTTAATTGATTGTTGACACGTAGCGTAGTCTGCCTATTCGGGTAGGCATTGTCATGGAGACGCTGCATATATACACAGATTCGAGGTGCAGTTAAGCCTAAGATAAGGTACATGTATATATGGATTTTGTAAATTCAGGGACATTTGACAGATTTCCGGGACAGCAGGACAAGTTCTTCATTTCTGGGACTGTCCCGGACAATCCGGGACGCATGGCATGTATGATATAACAGTTCATACAGTTTAAGAAATACAATACATTTTATACAATGTCGTTTTTATGCCCCCGAACCAGCGATTTTGAGGGCATATAAAAATCGCTCCGTCCTTTAGTTTGTTAGTCCATCCGTCCGTCTGTAAGTTAGTAAGTCCGTCTGTCAATCCGTCCGGATTATTTTCCGTTCAATAGTCTAGCAATTGTCATCAGATCTTCACCAAACTTCATGAAAATGTGTAAGGCAATAACATCTAGGTCAAGTTAGATAATGGGCCAAATAGACCCAGACACCCCTGAGTTATGGCCCTTGAATCATAGTAAAATAGGGTTTTTAGCTCGACTATTATATATGAAATATATATAGTGGAGCTTTCCTACTCTCCCCGGGGTTCCAGTGTCCGTGAGCGTTGGAATGAACTATAGTGGGGGACATATTGTTTTCGCCCTGTCTGTTGGTCTGTCTGTTGGTTTGTTTGCTCCAACTTTAATATTTTGCCATAACTTTTGCAATATTGAAGAAAGCAACTTCATATTTGGCATGCATGTGTATCTCATGGAGCTGCACATTTCGAGTGGTGAAAGGTCAAGGTCATCCTTCAAGGTCAAAGGTCAAAATATACCTAGAAAGGTGCAGATTTGCTTCAGTTTTGTGTTCAGGTTCATTTTATTCCTAAAATATCACAGCTATTACACTATGCCTCCAAACAATATACGAAAGCTTGACCCAAACCAAGACACTCTTGATGTAAGTAATGGTAGGTGAACGTAAGAATTAAATGCTGGCAATTCACATGAAATTGATATGAGGGTTTATTAATTATCCATGGTCCTGACCCCTTTAATATCTGAAATCCCTGTTTGTGCATATAACATAATGAGAACACCCTTTGGGCGACCTAACTTTGTATTTCAATCAGTTTCTTGTTTTGACCATTATTTTTACATTATTATCAAAACTTGTTAGTTTCCTACCCTTGAAAAAGGAGAGGGACTTACGGTTTGCGCTCTGTGTCTGTCAGTCTGACACTTTTCTGGATCCTTCGATAACTTTAAAAGTTCTTCACCCATTTACTTCAAATTAATACTGAACCTCTCTTATGACAATACGGTCAATCTCAACTATGTATGGCCCCATTACCAACCCTGGGGTGCCCCTCCCACATAGGCCACGACCACCTAAAATTGCCTTTTACTATAATTTCTTCATTTCTACACCGATTCACTTCTAATTGATACTGAACTTCTCTTATGACAATACGGTCAACTATGCATGGCCCCATTACCAACCCTGGGGCGCCCCTGGGTCAAACATGCGGCGTGGGGATATGCGTCGGTCTCTGCCGCGCCATTTCTAGTCAACATTGGAGACATTGGCATCTTAAAGGAATAAATTATGTATGAGCCCAAATTTTGCAGAACTATGGCCCTTGCTCATTTTTGTTTAGCTCCTCAGCTGAAATCATCATCTAGCAGTCACAATAGTTGAGCGGTTGGAGAGGCATGCATTGCGTCCTACTACTGCTCAGACTATATTATGGTAATGCCTTATCCAAATAACACAAGTATTCACCATGTGCAAATGTCTTGTTGTCTGTATAACTCTCTCTATTAGCTCAAAGTAAAAAGCATTTGAATTTGCACACTTTGGTATTTTAGTTTAATTTTGTTTGGACATTACAATTGTTTTGAAACTAAAGATTAGTGTTGGGGCATTACACTTCTCTTTAAAATGTTTATTTGTGATTATTATTTTTTTCAGTTTGGCAGACAAAACATGCTGATCAAAAAGAATGTGTACCACAGGGGCCAGTGTTTCCATTTGAGTGATTGACAAGAAGAAGAAGAGATGAGAAATGTTATCATCATATTTTAGTCCCTACATTTATAGTGTACAGCTCAATGTATTGAACCGGTGTTGTAGAATATAATTGGAGATACATTTGAACATTATAACATTATATATAAGATGATATTTCAAAAGCAATAAGAAATAAAAAGTATAAAAAGGTCAAAACAGTAAACCTTGTGTTTACAGTGGACAGGTTTAAAGTGGAAGTGACTAGTTAATTGTTGATCATAAGCTGCACTGATGGAAAAATAGTGGGAAATTACTATCTAGAAAACTGTTTAACGTACGACAACAGTTGTGGAACTTCATAAATGACCGTATGTAACAGGGCTGGGCAGTTTTCCTTATATAGCTATAGTGAAACCTTTTGAACACTAGTGAAGTCACTGTTTTTTTTTCCAATCTTCATGCATTTTGGTCGAATATTTGTTCAAATGATGGCTCAGTCCAGTTTCGAAATTTTTATGTCTATTCAAAAAACATATCCACTAGAGCACGAGGCAATTGTCTTTATATGGCTATAATGAAACCTTGTAAATTCTCTAGAAGTGACATTTTTAGCCATATCTCCATAAATTTTGGTCAGAATATTTATTCTAATGATAGCTCAGTTGTCGAGTTTGTAACTGGTTCCGGTTTGTAGACTAACATGGCTGCCAGTGGACATGACAGTTTTTCTTAATGTGCTAGAGTAGAACCTTGTTAACACACAATTGGCCTTTTTTATGTGCATTTTTCATGAAAGATGATCAGAGCATTTGGCCCAATGTAATCTCAGCTGACTTTGAAACTGGATCACATAACGTCAAAAAGTGGGTCAAAATGTCAAATTGAAAAAAGCTTGTAAACACTTGAAGTTGCATTTAAAATTGTGTTCCTTTTTTATGTCCCCCACTATAGTAGTGGGGGACATATTGTTTTTGCCCTGTCTGTTGGTTGGTCTGTTGGTTGGCTGGTTTGCGCCAACTTTAACATTTGCAATAACTTTTGCAATATTGATGATAGGAACTTGATATTTTGCATGCATATGTATCTCATGGAGCTGCACATTTTGAGTGGTGAAAGGTCAAGGTCATCTTTCAAGGTCAAAGGACAAATATATGGGTCAAAATCGCTCATTTAATGTACACTTTTGCAGTATTTCAATATTCAAGATAGCAACTTGATATTTGGCATGCTTGTGTATCTCATTGAGCTGCACAATTTGAGTGGTGAAAGGTTAAGTTCATCCTTCAAGGTCAGATGTCAAATATATGTGTCCAAAATCGCTCATTTTATTATACTTTTGCAATATTGAAGATAGCAACTTGATATTTGGCATGCATGTGTATCTCATGGATCTGCACATTTTGAGTGGTGAAAGGTCAAGGTCATCCTTCAAGGTCAGAGGTCGAATATATGTGGCCCAAATCGCTTATTTTATGAATACTTTTTCTATATTGAAGATAGCAACTTGATATTTGGCATAAATGTGTATCTCATTGAGCTGCACATTTTTAGTGGTGAAAGGTCAAGGTCATCCTTCAAGGTCAAATATATGGGTCAAAATTGATCATGTAATGTCACTTCTGCAATATTGAAGCTAGCAATTTTATATTTGAAATGCATGTGTATCTCATGGAGCTGCACATTTTGAGTGGTGAAGGGTCAAGGTCATCCTACAAGGTCAAACGTCATATAGGGGGACATTGTGTTTCACAAACACATCTTGTTTAAAGTTTGTCAAAACATTTGCTGTAATGATAAGCAAAGTCAAGTTTATAAATAATAATTTGTCTACAAATTACATATTTTTCATTAAGTTCATTTATTATTCTAAACTACACCCTCTCAGAATAGTTTAGTTTCTTCTGGTCACAGTTGAGCACCTTAGGGCTCTTGTTCTATAATTTGATTGTTTTGGAAAATTGTCATTTTGCCAAAATGTGAGCAAGTCCAAATTTAATTAACCCTGCTTTGTAGTATCTTGTTTTCCTTATATGTTAAAAGTGGAAAATTATCTATGAATCTGACTGCAAAGATATTTGGTATTCAGCAAAGCATCGTGTAAATGTAGTAAAACTAAACACAATTGTGTTAGCATAAAACTGGCCATGCCATGGGGGTCAAATTGTTAATACAGACTTGTAGGAAAATTTTTATCCGTTAAATATATTTTGTGTACATAATGATTAGCTTTTTCCTTCAACTTATCGCTTTCATGGTGTAAAGAAAACATGCCGACTTACTAAGTAAGTCGGAGATCTGGGTTTGATTCCCAGTGAAAGTCAAGTCACAAGGAAAAATGCTTATTGTTGGAAGGATTTATTAGTAAGATTTTTTTCTTTGCTCGTTCAGTTACAAATAACAGCAAATGATCTGAAAGTATTTGTTTATAACGTAGAAGTTAGTGTCATGAATAGTAAATTGGAATAATGCACTTAATAGAAACTTTACATATTGTATATAAGACTAAAATACGCAGAAATGAAATACCAGTAGCATTATTAATACATTTTAATACCCCCACAAACGAAGTTTGTCGGTCCGTCTGCCTGTCTTGTCTGTCGGTCCGTATTAAGTGTCCGCTCTCTAATTCAAGTTGTTTTTACCCGATCTTCACCAAACTTGGTCAGATGTTGTATCTATATGATGTCTAGGTCAAGTTCGAATATGGGTAATGCCGGGTCAAAATCAAGGCCAAGGGGTCACTTAGTGCGTTTTAAACTTTGAGCATGGTGTCCACTCTCTAATTATGCACCCCTTCGAAGAAGAGGGGGTATATTGTTTTCCACATGTCGGTCGGTCGGTCCGTCCATCAGATGGTTTCCGGATGATAACTTGAGAACGCTTAGGCCTAGGATCATGAAACTTCATTGGTACATTGATCATGACTGGCAGATGACCCATCTTGATTTTCAGGTTACTAGGTCAAGGTCACAGTTATTCCAAATAATAAAATGGTTTCAGGAAGGTAACTCAAGAATGCTTAGGCCTAGGATCATGAAACTAAGGATCATGAAACTTCATAGGAACATTGATCATGACTGGCAGATGACCCCTATTGATTTTCAGGTCAACGGTCACAGTGACAAAAACGTTTTCACACAATGGCTGCCTCTACAACTGACAGCCCTATGGGGGGCATGCATGTTTTACAAACAGCCATTGTATATACTACTACCCCATGCTCGTATATAAGTAATGTCGTATCAAGCCAGTACTATACTAGCGAGTCATGTATCGGATATATCCTACTACCCATGCTCGTATATAAGTAATGCCGTATCAAGCCAGTACTATACTAGCGAGTTATATAGCGGGTATATCCTCCTACCCCATGCTCGTATATAAGTAATGCCGTATCAAGCCAGTACTATACTAGCGAGTCATATACCGGATATATCCTACTACCCCATGCTCGTACATTAGTAATGCCGTATCAAGCCGGTACTATACTAGCGAGTCATAGCGGGTATATACTACTACCCCATGCTTATATATAAGTAATGCCGTACCAAGCCAGTACTATACTAGCGAGTCATATACCGGGTATACCCTACTACCCCATGTTCGTATATAAGTATGCCGTATCAAGCCAGTACTATACTAGCGAGTAATATAGCGGGTATATCCTACTACCCCATGCTGGTATATAAGTAATACTGTATCAAGCCAGTACTATACTAGCGAGTTATGTACCGGGTATATCCTACTACCCCATGCTGGTATATAAGTAATGCCGTATCAAGCCAGCACTATACTAGCGAGTTTATGTACCGGGTATATCCTACTACCCCATGCTGGTAAACGAGTCTTATACCGGGTATATCCAACTACCCCATGCTCGTATAAGTAATGCCGTATCAAGCCAGTACTATATTAGCGAGTTATATACCGGGTATATCCTACTACCCCATGGTCAGTAATATAAGTAATGCCCGTATCAAGCCAGTACTATAATAGCGAGTCATATACCGGGTATACCCTACTACCCTATGCTCGTATATAAGTAATGCCGTATCAAGCCAGTACTATACTAGCGAGTCATATACCGCATATATCCTCTACCCCCATGCTCGTATAAAAGTAATGCCGTATCAAGCCACCGTACTCTACTAGCGAGTCATATACCGGATATATCCTACTACCCCATAGCTCGTATATAAGTAATGCCGTATCAAGCCAGTACTATACTAGCGAGTCATATACCGGATATATCCTACTACCCCATGCTCGTATATAGTAATGCCGTATCAAGCCAGTAACTATACTAGCGAGTTATATAGCGGGTATATCCTACTACCCCATGCTCGTATATAAGTAATGCCGTATCAAGCCAGTACTATACTAGCGAGTCATATACCGGGTAATATCCCTACTACCCATGCCTTTATATTAGTAATGCCGTATCAAGCCAGTACTATACTAGCGAGTCATATACCGGATATATCCTACTACCCCATGCTCGTATATTAGTAATGCCGTATCAAGCCAGTACTATACTAGCGAGTTATATAGCGGGTATATCCTACTACCCCATGCTCGTATATAAGTAATGCGCCGTATCCAAGCCAGTACTATACTAGCGAGTCATATACCGGGTATATCCTACTACCCCATGTCTTTATATTAGTAATGCCGTATCAAGCCAGTACTATACTAGCGAGTCATATACCGGATATATCCTACACCACCCCATGCTCGTATATTAGTAATGCCGTATCAAGCCAGTACTATACTAGCGAGTTATATAGCGGGTATATCCTACTACCCCATGCTCGTATATAAGTAATGCCGTATCAAGCCAGTACTATACTAGCGAGTCATATACCGGGTATATCCTACTACCCCATGCCTTTATATAAGTAATGCCGTATCAAGCCAGTACTAAACTAGCGAGTCATATACCGGATATATCCTACTACCTACCCCATGCTCGTATATTAGTAATGCCGTATCAAGCAGTAGTACTATACTAGCGGTCATAGCAGGTATATCCTACTACCCTTGCTCGTATATAAGTAATGCGTATCCAGCCAGTACTATACCAGCGAGTCATATACCGGGTATATCCTACTACCCCATGCCTTTATATAAGTAATGCCGTATCAAGCGGTACTAAACTAGCGAGTATATAGCGGGTATATCCTACTACCCCATGCTCGTATATAAGTAATGTCGTTAAGCCAGTACTATACTAGCGAGTTATATACGGG
>NC_068363.1:45357930-45512930 GCF_020536995.1 Dreissena polymorpha
GTATTCACCATGTGCAAATGTCTTGTTGTCTGTATAACTCTCTCTATGAGCTCCAAGTAAAAAGCATTTGAATTTGCACAACAACTTGTATTTTAGTTTTTAATTTTGTGTTGGACATTACAATTGTTTTGAAACTTAAGATTAGTGTTGGGGCATTACACTTCTTTTAAAATGTTTATTTGTGATTATTATTTTTTTCAGTTTGGCAGACAAACATGCTGATCAAAAAGAATGTGTACCACAGGGGCCAGTGTTTCCCATTGAGTGATGACAAGAAAAGAAGAGATTGAGAAAATTGTTACAATCATATTTTAGTCCCTACATTTATAGTGTACAGCTCAATGTATTGAACCGGTTGTTGTAGAATATATGGAGATACATTTGAACATTATAACATTATATATAAGATGATATTGTCAAAAGCATATGAAATAAAAAGTATAAAAAGGTCAAAACAGTAAACCTTGTGTTTACAGTGGACAGGTTTAAAGTGGAAGTGACTAGTTAATTGTTGATCATAAGCTGCACTGATGGAAAAATAGTGGGAAATTACTATCTAGAAAACTGTTTAACGTACGACAACAGTTGGTGGAACTTCATAAATGACCGTATGTAACAGGGCTGGGCAGTTTTCCTTATATAGCTATAGTGAAACCTTTTGAACACTAGTGAAGTCACTGTTTTTTTTTCCAATCTTCATGCATTTTGGTCGAATATTTGTTCAATGATGGCTCAGTCCAGTTTCGAAATTTTTATGTCTATTCAAAAACATATCCACTAGAGCACGAGGCAATTGTCTTTATATGGCTATAATGAAACCTTGTAAATTCTCTAGAAGTGACATTTTAGCCATATCTCCATAAATTTTGGTCAGAATATTTATTCTAATGATAGCTCAGTTGTCGAGTTTGTAACTGGTTCCGGTTTGTAGACTAACATGGCTGCCAGTGGACATGACAGTTTTCTTATGTGCTAGAGTAGAACCTTGTTAACACACAATTGGCCTTTTTTATGTGCATTTTCATGAAAGATGATCAGAGCATTGGCCCAATGTAATCTCAGCTGACTTTGAAACTGGATCACATAACGTCAAAAAGTGGGTCAAAATGTCAAATTGAAAAAAGCTTGTAAACACTTGAAGTTGCATTTAAAATTGTGTTCCTTTTTTATGTCCCCCACTATAGTAGTGGGGGACATATTGTTTTGCCCTGTCTGTTTGGTTGGTCTGTTGGTTGGCTGGTTTGCGCCAACTTTAACATTTGCAATAACTTTTGCAATATTGATGATAGGAACTTGATATTTTGCATGCATATGTATCTCATGGAGCTGCACATTTTGAGTGGTGAAAGGTCAAGGTCATCTTTCAAGGTCAAAGGACAAATATATGGGTCAAAATCGCTCATTTAATGTACACTTTTGCAGTATTTCAATATTCAAGATAGCAACTTGATATTTGGCATGCTTGTGTATCTTCATTGAGCTGCACAATTTGAGTGGTGAAAGGTTAAGTTCATCCTTCAAGGTCAGATGTCAAATATATGTGTCCAAAATCGCTCATTTTATTATACTTTTGCAATATTGAAGATAGCAACTTGATATTTGGCATGCATGTGTATCTCATGGATCTGCACATTTTGAGTGGTGAAAGGTCAAGGTCATCCTTCAAGGTCAGAGGTCGAATATATGTGGCCCAAATCGCTTATTTTATGAATACTTTTTCTATATTGAAGATAGCAACTTGATATTTGGCATAAATGTGTATCTCATTGAGCTGCACATTTTTAGTGGTGAAAGGTCAAGGTCATCCTTCAAGGTCAAATATATGGGTCAAAATTGATCATGTAATGTCACTTCTGCAATATTGAAGCTAGCAATTTTATATTTGAAATGCATGTGTATCTCATGGAGCTGCACATTTTGAGTGGTGAAGGGTCAAGGTCATCCTACAAGGTCAAACGTCATATAGGGGGGACATTGTGTTTCACAAACACATCTTGTTTAAAGTTTGTCAAAACATTTGCTGTAATGATAAGCAAAGTCAAGTTTATAAATAATAATTTGTCTACAAATTACATATTTTTCATTAAGTTCATTTATTATTCTAAACTACACCCTCTCAGAATAGTTTAGTTTCTTCTGGTCACAGTTGAGCACCTTAGGGCTCTTGTTCTATAATTTGATTGTTTTGGAAAATTGTCATTTTGCCAAAATGTGAGCAAGTCCAAATTTAATTAACCCTGCTTTGTAGTATCTTGTTTTCCTTATATGTTAAAAGTGGAAAATTATCTATGAATCTGACTGCAAAGATATTTGGTATTCAGCAAAGCATCGTGTAAATGTAGTAAAACTAAACACAATTGTGTTAGCATAAAACTGGCCATGCCATGGGGGTCAAATTGTTAATACAGACTTGTAGGAAAATTTTTATCCGTTAAATATATTTGTGTACATAATGATTAGCTTTTTTCCTTCAACTTATCGCTTTCATGGTGTAAAGAAAACATGCCGACTTACTAAGTAAGTCGGAGATCTGGGTTTGATTCCCAGTGAAAGTCAAGTCACAAGGAAAAATGCTTATTGTTGGAAGGATTTATTAGTAAGATTTTTTTCTTTGCTCGTTCAGTTACAAATAACAGCAAATGATCTGAAAGTATTTGTTTATAACGTAGAAGTTAGTGTCATGAATAGTAAATTGGAATAATGCACTTAATAGAAACTTTACATATTGTATATAAGACTAAAATACGCAGAAATGAAATACCAGTAGCATTATTATACATTTTAATACCCCCACAAACGAAGTTTGTCGGTCCGTCTGCCTGTCTTGTCTGTCGGTCCGTATTAAGTGTCCGCTCTCTAATTCAAGTTGTTTTTACCCGATCTTCACCAAACTTGGTCAGATGTTGTATCTATATGATGTCTAGGTCAAGTTCGAATATGGGTAATGCCGGGTCAAAATCAAGGCCAAGGGGTCACTTAGTGCGTTTTAAACTTTGAGCATGGTTGTCCACTCTCTAATTATGCACCCCTTCGAAGAAGAGGGGGTATATTGTTTTCCACATGTCGGTCGGTCGGTCCGTCCATCAGATGGTTTCCGGATGATAACTTGAGAACGCTTAGGCCTAGGATCATGAAACTTCATTGGTACATTGATCATGACTGGCAGATGACCCATCTTGATTTTCAGGTTACTAGGTCAAGGTCACAGTTATTCCAAATAATAAAATGGTTTCAGGAAGGTAACTCAAGAATGCTTAGGCCTAGGATCATGAAACTAAGGATCATGAAACTTCATAGGAACATTGATCATGACTGGCAGATGACCCCTATTGATTTTCAGGTCAACGGTCACAGTGACAAAAACGTTTTCACACAATGGCTGCCTCTACAACTGACAGCCCATATGGGGGGCATGCATGTTTTACAAACAGCCATTGTATATACTACTACCCCATGCTCGTATATAAGTAATGTCGTATCAAGCCAGTACTATACTAGCGAGTCATGTATCGGATATATCCTACTACCCATGCTCGTATATAAGTAATGCCGTATCAAGCCAGTACTATACTAGCGAGTTATATAGCGGGTATATCCTCCTACCCCATGCTCGTATATAAGTAATGCCGTATCAAGCCAGTACTATACTAGCGAGTCATATACCGGATATATCCTACTACCCCATGCTCGTACATTAGTAATGCCGTATCAAGCCGGTACTATACTAGCGAGTCATAGCGGGTATATACTACTACCCCATGCTTATATATAAGTAATGCCGTACCAAGCCAGTACTATACTAGCGAGTCATATACCGGGTATACCCTACTACCCCATGTTCGTATATAAGTAATGCCGTATCAAGCCAGTACTATACTAGCGAGTAATATAGCGGGTATATCCTACTACCCCATGCTGGTATATAAGTAATACTGTATCAAGCCAGTACTATACTAGCGAGTTATGTACCGGGTATATCCTACTACCCCATGCTGGTATATAAGTAATGCCGTATCAAGCCAGCACTATACTAGCGAGTTATGTACCGGGTATATCCTACTACCCCATGCTGGTAAACGAGTCTTATACCGGGTATATCCAACTACCCCATGCTCGTATAAGTAATGCCGTATCAAGCCAGTACTATATTAGCGAGTTATATACCGGGTATATCCTACTACCCCATGGTCGTATATAAGTAATGCCGTATCAAGCCAGTACTATAATAGCGAGTCATATACCGGGTATACCCTACTACCCTATGCTCGTATATAAGTAATGCCGTATCAAGCCAGTACTATACTAGCGAGTCATATACCGGATATATCCTACTACCCCATGCTCGTATAAAAGTAATGCCGTATCAAGCCAGTACTATACTAGCGAGTCATATACCGGATATATCCTACTACCCCATGCTCGTATATAAGTAATGCCGTATCAAGCCAGTACTATACTAGCGAGTCATATACCGGATATATCCTACTACCCCATGCTCGTATATAAGTAATGCCGTATCAAGCCAGTACTATACTAGCGAGTTATATAGCGGGTATATCCTACTACCCCATGCTCGTATATAAGTAATGCCGTATCAAGCCAGTACTATACTAGCGAGTCATATACCGGGTATATCCTACTACCCCATGCCTTTATATTAGTAATGCCGTATCAAGCCAGTACTATACTAGCGAGTCATATACCGGATATATCCTACTACCCCATGCTCGTATATTAGTAATGCCGTATCAAGCCAGTACTATACTAGCGAGTTATATAGCGGGTATATCCTACTACCCCATGCTCGTATATAAGTAATGCCGTATCAAGCCAGTACTATACTAGCGAGTCATATACCGGGTATATCCTACTACCCCATGTCTTTATATTAGTAATGCCGTATCAAGCCAGTACTATACTAGCGAGTCATATACCGGATATATCCTACTACCCCATGCTCGTATATTAGTAATGCCGTATCAAGCCAGTACTATACTAGCGAGTTATATAGCGGGTATATCCTACTACCCCATGCTCGTATATAAGTAATGCCGTATCAAGCCAGTACTATACTAGCGAGTCATATACCGGGTATATCCTACTACCCCATGCCTTTATATAAGTAATGCCGTATCAAGCCAGTACTAAACTAGCGAGTCATATACCGGATATATCCTACTACCCCATGCTCGTATATTAGTAATGCCGTATCAAGCCAGTACTATACTAGCGAGTCATAGCAGGTATATCCTACTACCCCTTGCTCGTATATAAGTAATGCCGTATCCAGCCAGTACTATACCAGCGAGTCATATACCGGGTATATCCTACTACCCCATGCCTTTATATAAGTAATGCCGTATCAAGCCGGTACTAAACTAGCGAGTTATATAGCGGGTATATCCTACTACCCCATGCTCGTATATAAGTAATGTCGTTTCAAGCCAGTACTATACTAGCGAGTTATATACCGGGTATTACCTTCTACCCCATGCTGGTATAAAAGTAATGCCGTATCAAGCCGGTACTATACTAGCGAGTTATATAACGGGTATATCCTACTACCCCATACTCGTATATAAGTAATGCCGTATCAAGCCAGTACTTTACTAGCGAGTCATATACCGGAAATATCCTACTACCCCATGCTCGTATACCCGGTATAAGTAATGCCGTATCAAGCCAGTACTATACTAGCGAGTCATAGCGGGTATATATTACTACCCCATGCTCGTATATAAGTAATGCCGTTTCAAGCCAGTACTATACTAGCGAGTCATATACCGGGTATACCCTACTACCCCATGCTCGTATATAAGTAATGCCGTATCAAGCCAGTACTATACTAACGAGTCATATACCGGGTATATCCTACTACCCCATGCTCGTATAAAAGTAATGCCGTATCAAGCCAGTACTATACTAGCGAGCCATAGCGGGTATATACTACTACCCCATGATCGTATGTAAGTAATGCCGTACCAACCCAGGACTATACTAGCGAGTCATATACCGGGTATATCCTAATACCCCATGCCTTTATATAAGTAATGCCGCATCAAGCCAGTACCATACTAGCGAGTTGTATACCGGGTATATTCTACAACCCCATGCTGGTATATAAGTAATGCCGTATCAAACCGGTACTATACTAGCGAGTTATATAGCGGGTATATCCTACTACCCCATGCTCATTATAAGTAATGCCGTATCAAGCCAGTACTATATTAGCGAGTTATATAGCGGGTATATTCTACTACCCCATGCTCGTATATAAGTAATGCCGTATCAAACCGGTACTATACTAGAGAGTCATAGCGGGTATATACTACTACCCCATGCTCGTATATAAGTAATGCCGTATCCAGCCGGTACTGTACTAGCAAGCTATATACCGGATATATCCTACTACCCAATGCTGGTATATAAGTAATGCCGTATCAAGCCGGTACTATACTAACGAGTCATATACCGGGTATATCCTACTACCCCATGCTCGTATATACGTAATGCCGTATCAAGCCAGTACTATACTAACGAGTCATATACCGGGTATATCTTACTACCCCATGCTCGTATAAAAGTAATGCCGTATCAAGCCAGTACTATACTAGCGAGCCATAGCGGGTATATACTACTACCCCATGCTCGTATGTAAGTAATGCCGTACCAACCCAGGACTATACTAGCGAGTCATATACCGGGTATATCCTACTACCCCATGCCTTTATATAAGTAATGCCGTATCAAGCCAGTACCATACTAGCGAGTTGTATACCGGGTATATTCTACAACCCCATGCTGGTATATAAGTAATGCCGTATCAAACCGGTACTATACTAGCGAGTTATATAGCGGGTATATCCTACTACCCCATGCTCATTATAAGTAATGCCGTATCAAGCCAGTACTATATTAGCGAGTTATATAGCGGGTATATTCTACTACCCCATGCTCGTATATAAGTAATGCCGTAGTATCAAACCGGTACTATACTAGAGAGTCATAGCGGGTATATACTACTACCCCATGCTCGTATATAAGTAATGCCGTATCCAGCCGGTACTGTACTAGCAAGCTATATACCGGATATATCCTACTACCCAATGCTGGTATATAAGTAATGCCGTATCAAGCCGGTACTATACTAACGAGTCATATACCGGGTATATCCTACTACCCCATGCTCGTATATACGTAATGCCGTATCAAGCCAGTACTATACTAGCGAGTTATATACCGGGTAGATCCTACTACCCATGCTCGTATATAAGTAATGCCGTTTCAAGCCAGTACTATACTAGCGAGTTATATACCGGGTATATCCTACTACCCATTCTCGTATATAAGTAATGCCGTATCAAGCCAGTACTATACTAGCGAGTCATGTACCGGATATATCCTACTACCCCATGCTCGTATATAAGTAATGCCGTACCAAGCCAGTACTATACTAGCGAGTTATATAGCGGGTATATCCTACTACCCCATGCTCGTATATAAGTAATGCCGTATCAAGCCAGTACTATACTAGCGAGCTATATACCGGATATATCCTAATACCCAATGCTCGTATATAAGTAATGCCGTATCAAGCCTGTACTATACTAGCGAGTTATATAGCGGTATATACTACTATCCCATCCTGTTATAAGTAATACCGTATTAGTTACACTGTTTGTAACTGATGGTGTATGAGAGCGAAGCTCGAGAAGGGAACTGAGGGTGTATATCCTATACACAATCAGTTACTAACTGTGTATCCATTATATCTCAACCGATTACTCGGGGTGTATGGAAATTTCTCAGGGTGTATGGAAAATACACAATGGGCACATGGCCTCTCAAAGCAAATCGAATCAGGTCATTTTTGTAGGAGGCGAGTTATACCTTACTACCCTATGCTCGTATAAGTAATGCCGTATCACATCAGTTGTATTTTTGACGTCATTTAGTATTATACAGGATAGTCATATAGCGGGTATTTCCTATAACCCCCAAGTACGTACTGTTAATGCTATATCAAACCTGTTATATTCCTAATTTCACAAAGCGGGTATAACCGACTAACCCAGGCTCAAGTTTGCCAAGCGGTATCTACCCAGTAATATTCTATATGTCATTATGCGGGGATACCTGACTATCGTATGTTCGTATTTAAGTGATGCTGTAGCACATTAGTTCAACACTCACAAGTCATACCAAGGGTATATAGGGTTAGGGCAACTAAACCTAATCATATTGTTCACTGCTCGCCTGCATGGTCTGTTCTTCTAAAAGCCATGTAAGAAACACAATCATTCTGCTGTGTGCATATTTTGATCAAATTAATGAATGCTAGTTCGGTTGTTCGGCGTAGCTGTCTTACCAAGCTTTTCACATTAAATACCCTTTATCAACAAACAATTAAATGATGGGGAAATTTCACGCCTGTAGACCCGAATGAATGAATCAGAATATTTTAATTATTGATTTCAGAGAAATCACCCACAGCATTGGCCAAATCACTGCGGAAATCCGGACTTCTTCATGCACGTTTTTGACCTAACAACAATCACTGCGAAATAGCGCAGACCGTGTTTGACTTACGCTGGCCGCATACGCATTAAGACCTATTTTCGCAAGACGCGACTATAAGTGTGATTTGGTTGTGTTGAAAGTACACTGTGCATGTATGAACTATTTACATCTCATTGCGATGGCGATATAATAAATTCATAATAAGTCTGGTGAGGCCACATATGATCACATGTAGTATATTTTTATCTAAGGACAAAATTGTTCGGTTTGAATATACGTGCACTTTATAAGAAACACATCATGCGGTGGATATGCGACAATTAAACCTTTATTCTCTATTTAAATATTTATAAACGTGAATATACGACTTGCTTTAACGATACAAGCGTTAATTCGTTACTGATAGGATCATGCGGCAGCAATGAATAGGACACTCCTCGTGTAAGTAATCATCATAGTCTAGGGACCCTTCAGGTTTCGCATCGTAAAAAGTGTGACCCAGTAATATTGCTTAAAATGGTTGAGCTAACTTAATTTTCATCTTTTCTCGTGCTCTTTAATTACCCACATATTTAGGTCTGGTTGAAGTACTTTTACTTCCCACAGAGCAATTCGGTTCAAATTACTAATAACAACAATACACATTTTTAGCTTTATTTCAAATGTGAACATATTTATTTAACGCAGACGTGTACATAATGTTAACACAGAACAAGGGCTGTTTGTAAAACATGCATGCCCCCCTATGGGCTGTCAGTTGTAGTGGCAGCCATTGTGAATACGTTTTTGTCACTGTGAACTTGACTTTTGACCTAGTGACCTGAAAATCAATAGGGGTCATCTGCCAGTCATGATCAATGTACTTGAGAAGTTTCATGATCATAGACCTAAGTATTCTTGAGCTATCAACAGGAAACCATTAAACTGTTTTGAGTCACTATGACCTTAATCCTTGACCTAGTGACCTGAAAATCAATAGGGGTCTTCTGCCAGTCATTATCAATGTACCTATGAAGGGGGTCATCTGCCAGTCATTATCAATGTACCTATGATTTTTTTATTTTATGATCCTAGGCGTAAGCATTTATGAGTTATCATCCGGAAACCATTTTTCTATTTCGAGTCACTGTGACCTTGGCTTTTGACTTAGTGACCTGAAAATCAATAGAGGTCATCTGCGAGTCATCATCAATGTACCTATGAAGTTTCATGATCCTAGGCGTAAGCGTTCTTGAGTTATCATCCGGAAACCATTTTACTATTTCGAGATCAATAAACCTATGAAGTTTCATGATCCTAGGCCAAAGCGTTCTTGAGTTATCATCAGGAAACCATCTGGTGGACCAACCAACTGACATGTGCAAAACAATATACCCCTCTTCTTCCAAGGGGGGCATAAATTTAATATTAATTTTTAGTAATCTAAATTAAATCAAAATTGCTAGATTGTATTTTCCGAGAAATTATCGGAAAACATCGTTAAAGTTAAAGGGTATCTGCCAGCTTATGCCATTAAAACACAAATGTTAAATGACAAAAGCTGTTGCCCGGTTCACGGCACGCGGAGCCTACCCTATTGTGAACCAAAATCTTTTTGTGTATTTCATCCTAGTAGTAACCTTGACATAGAACAGACACATTGGTTACTTTTATGAAACAATTCTTATAAAACTTGGTATACTAATTGCGACATTGTTGCCCATTTGTCCGTCAGTCCATGTCCGAATAGTAGCTAAAATTGAGAAAACTCAGTAAGATTTCATGAAACTTAATATTCACATAATTTTTAAATACACAAAATAATACATTGACCATTTTAATTTTGTGATAAAACTTGGTTTACAAATGAACTCAGAAGAGCAATGTGATATTTATTTTGTCCCTACCGTTTTCACATGAAGGGATTTACGGTTGACCCACTGTCCATCGGTCTGTCAGTCAAATAAACCTGGATCTGGTTACAATGTTTTCCTAAGATTTCACCAGGTTACCTACTTTTTGGACACACTCAACCCAGGCTTACTCAACCAAGATGAGCATGTCGATCAGGTTTCATCAACATTGAGTCGAAAAAAGCCTGGTTTCTTCCATCACCTGATGATCCTCTAACACAGCAAGTCAATCCTCGAATGTCCGAAATATGTTCTGGTTCTTATAGTGGCAGACAAAAATAAGACCTATGATTTTAAGTAAATTTGTTGTGTTCATATATACATTAATTATTCCAACTATTTTTTTAGCTCGTATATGTTGTTATACAATTGTATTAAACATGGCCATTTAAGTCTTTCATAAGATTCTAACTAAACAAATGAGTTTTAATTTCTTTTAAAACTCTTGATGCAAGCAAACGATGAACGGCAGTATTGGGGGAAAAAAACTGGCAGACAATATGTATTTGACCATCAAAACTAGAGAAGACTGAGATAAAGATATGCAGAAAATGAAGCAACACCAGTTCATACACAGTGCTAAACTCACATCATAGAGATGTTTAAGTTCATGGATTTCAAGACTATTAAAGCTCAGGACTTTGGTACAGTCTCCCCATCTACAGCATTTCTCTTGAACCACATGAGAGATGATATGTGCATCTTGCTGTCCTATGGAGTGGAAGTCTTCCTTGCAGGATATCCATTTGCACGAATACTCCTATAACAAGCAACTTTGTAAACTGCAGATTGGAAGCCAAAGTCAATTAACTTACAGTGTCCACATTTTTAAATTTAGTTATAATCGTTGACTAAGTTTTTCACAAATGTTATTTTTGATTGAAATGTTAATGAAAAGGCAAACAAAAGAGATTTACTGTGAAATAAGTCAATGGAGATAAGCCTACTAATAGCTCTTGGTGTGTATTGTGGATTTCACCATGATTTGTTTAACTCTATTTTTGTTTTATTTATCTATATATTGATATTTTCTATGAGTTCTTTACGCAGATACACATCTAATCAGAGCCTCTGTTAATGTAATAAAAGTATGTTACTGTTCTGTTCTTCTGTTAATAACTAATCTAAAAAGAAAGAAAACAAGTAAATTTGCACTATTGTATGAATATGGCATACACTTATTTTTCCATGTTGAAATCTTATTAAATTCATGATATGAAGCCCTAAAATGTTTGTAACAAACAGATGGATGGACTGACAGACTGCCGATGGAAAACGCCAACACTATATCTCTCTGGCTTTGGAAAGGATAATGATTCAACAGAAAGTAGAAATCATCAATAAAAACTTGATGCATCTAAGTTAACTTAGCAATTAGTGAGTTCAATATGTCCTTTAACTGAACAAAAAACAGATGTTTCAAAAACTTAACATGATTTGTCATTTGTTGCAAATATTAAGAAGCACTTACAGGTCCTGGGTTTCAATCACCAACATATGATAAAATAGTTCTCAGTAACAAAAGGCACAAAAATGCAAGAAAAAAATCACTTTAATGTTAAAATAAATATATATAGTTATTCAATAAACGATGTATATTTTGTCATAAAGTACCGGTCCTGGATTTTTCTCAACATCATTTAAGAGCATCAACATCTGCTGGGACAGGTTAACATGTTGTTGAATACACAGCTGTATCATGATGTAATGAAGACCACCTTGTCCACACATACGACCCAGAATCATCAGCCCAAACATCTTGATCCACATGGTGGGTGGGAAATGTTTGTATGTTCCTAAAGAACAAAACATGTTAATGATTTATCATTTCAAGTATAAAAGGCAAGCCTTAAAATTCTTAGAAAGCTTTAACATCTGAAGGTTAATATCACCCTGGCTGTGCAGATCTTGGTAATATACCCATTTAAAAAACATTCCTTAAAGCCACACACCTTGAAATGAAATATCTGGCATAGTAAATTTGGATATAAATAAGAAACATATTTTATCTTTGCCAATTAGAATATATCTGGTGGTTGCAAGGTAGAAATCCGTCTTTCTTGTGCTTTAAAACTTAAAAATAATTGTGTTTCTCGAATTGAACATGTACGTATACAAATCATACATTCAGTTTTAAAATATAAAAAAATAAATTACTTGCTAACTAGGCTATAGATTTAATGACAATTTTGCACACTTTCAAATTGCATCTATATGTACTGAGTAACATGTATTTCATTTCAAGGTGTGTGGCTTTAATGTAATAAACAAGAGTGCTAAACTGTCACAAGATACACCCGTTTGAAGGTTTTGGACACCATGCTAAACGCTGGAAATGCACTAAGTGACCTAGTTTTCGACCCGGCATGACCTATATCTGAACTTGACTTAGATATCATTAAGACACAACTTCTGCCCGAATTTGGTGAAGATCGGATGAAAACTCTTTCAATTAAAGAGCTTACACCATGCTAAATCCTTGAAATGCACCCTGTGAACTAGTTTTTGACCCAGCATGACCCATATTTGAACTTGAACTAGATATTGTCTAGATACAACTTCTGACCACATTTGTTGAAGATCAGATGAAAACTACTTCAATAAGAGAGTGGACACCGTGCTAAATGCTTGAAATGCACTAAGTAACCTCGTGACCTAGTTTTTGACCTGGCGTGACCCATATTTGAACTTGACCTAGATAACATTTTGACACAATTTCTGACCAAATTTGGTGAAGATCGGATGATAACTACTTCAATTTGAGAGCGGACACCATGCTTAATCCTTGAAATGTACTAAGTGAACCCCTGACCTTGTTTTTGACCCGGCATGACCCATAATTGAACTTGACTTAGATATTGTCTAGATAAAACTTCTGAACAAAGTTTGTGAAGATAGGATGAAAACTACTTCAATTAGAGAGCAGACACCATGCGAAATGCATGAAATGCTCTAAGTGACCTCGTGACCTAGTTTTTGACCCGGCATATTCCATATTTGAACTTGACCTATATATCATTTACACACAACTTATGACCAAATTTGGTAAAGATCAGATGAAAACTACTCCAATTAGAGAGCCACCAATGCTAAATCCTTCAAATGCACTAAGTGACCCCGTGACCTAGTTTTTGACCTGGCATGACCCATATTCAAACTTGACCTAGATATTGTCTAGATACAACTTCTGACCAAGTTTGGTGAAGATCAGATGAAAACTATTTGAATTAGAGAGTGGACACTGTTATGGACGCCGCCGCCCGCCAAGGGTGAAACTATAATACGTCCCGTTTTTTCAAAACCGGCGTATAAAAATAAGTACTATCCCTCACAGGGTTCAGGTCACACAATTAACTTATAGACAATAGGCAATACTTAATTCATTCACTTCAAACTGTTTCTCTTGACAGATAACAAATGTTCAATCAAATTTTCATTCAAGATCATTTGGTTACAAATTTGAAATATACTAAAATTTGCCTTCATAATGGAAACTTCTATTTTCCAAGCATGCCTTCCACTTCCTTGAGCTGACTTCGTTGAGTTCATTATTAGCAGATGCAATCTGTAAGATTTACTTATAAATAACTCTAAAATAAGTGATTGTTACCCAAAAAATAAAAAAATATAAATTCTTTTGTCTAATTACACACTTTCACATACATAAATGTGACACACGCATAAAGGCCCATAACCATCCAATCAAAATATTCAGAAATAGAGGTGCTCATTATACTAACAGTAATGACTAAGTTTGTATACATGTATGTTTTTTCAACTATGTTTTGCAAAATATTCTCATGCAAACCAGGGTTTCCAATTTAATAAGCCACATGTACATTGCATGTAACAGGGGTAAGACAATGCTAACAAGAAATGTGGTTGTCAGAAACACAATGCCCCCTAATGCGCCACTTTGATTTTTTTTTTTACCTTTGACCTTTAAGGATGACCTTGATCTTTCACCACTCAAAATGTGCAGCTCCATGAGATACACATGCATGCCAAATATCAAGTTGCTACGTTCAATATTGCAAAAGTTATGAAGAAGGTTAAAGTTTTGGTTAAAGTTTTTGAATTATTTTTTTTGACCTTTGACCTTGAAGGATGACCTTGACTTTGACCTTTCACCACTCAAAATGTGCAGCTCCATGAGATACACATGCATGCCAAAAATCAAGTTGCTATGTTCAATATTGCAAAAGTTAATATGAAGGTTAAAGTTTTGGTTAAAGTTTTGGGGGACACACACACACACACACATGGACACATACAATGACAGACAGGCCAAAAACAATATACCCCCGATCTTTCGATCCGGGGGCATAAAAATAATCCTGGTTGTGTTTTTCAAGCAATCTAGCTAAAACAAAAAGGTTTAATAAAATAGAAAGATAAACTAAAATGAACATACCAGTTATATAGGGCTATAACTATCATATTGAGTATGTCAACACAAAATCGTGTAATTAGTTGCTAAAAGATACAGAAAGCTTTATATGGGAAAGTGCATGTGTTGACCTCCTTTTTTTGTTACTTTATTTGTACATAAAATGCTTGTCAAGCATACACAAGTTAGTGATTTAAAGTCATACCATTGGTGAGCCGATCAGCTTAATTTTACTCTCTTTTCCAGTCTCTGGTTGCTTGATGTGGCGACTGCAGAAGTGGCTCAGCAAAGCGTCTTCGTTGGAGCAAATAACCCTGCATTCTGGACACTGATTGTGCGCCTCCTTTAAATATAAAACTTTGTGAAACATAAAAATATATTAAACATTTATTTTTCATCATTTTAACCAATAAATACCTACTAAACAAGAACTTTGACATTAACTTAGATAAGAAAACATATATATTATTTTCAATTAAATTGTTAAACAAGAGCTGTCTCCGTAGGATGACGTATGCCCCCAATAAATGCTTTGATAGAAATTATGAGCATTTTTCGAACCCTAAATGTGGACCCTAAGGTCAAGGTCATGGGGTGAAAATTTGTGTGGGTATGGAAAGGCGTTGTCCATATACACATGCATATCAAATATGAATGTTACATCTGAAGCGACAAAAGAAGTTATGAGCATTTTTCGAAACCTAAACACAAAGTGTGACGGACAGACAGACATCAGACAAACAGACAGAAGGACAGTTCGATCACTATATGCCCTCCTTCGGCGGCATAAAAAAAGTTAATCCAGAAATGCAAAATAAGTCCCAAACTAGAGAGCGGACACCATACTTAATCCTTAAAATGCACGTAATGTAAGCAAGTAAGTTCAAATAACAATGTACACAATTTCAATACTTTCTTAAAGTTAGTTCAAATAACAATGAACACAATTTCAATATTTTCTTATCACTTAATCAATAATTATTATTTAAAAAAAAACATCCTGACAGTCCCCTCACATTTATGTGACTGAACTATCAGTCAAAAAAAACGTTTGTTAGCTAACAGGGAGATATCTGTTATGGGAGAAGGTTCAAAATATTTTTGCCATTTCTTATATCACACTGCAAGTGTCAGTGCTACTGGCTCTGGGCATTTTCTATTTTTATCAAACCACTAAATTCAATGTATTTTATTCAGAAAACTTTGCAAAAGACAACCTCAGTGTCTGGACTGACCTGATGCACCAAATCGCACAAGTCAGCTACATCTCTGAAATTATTTCAATACAATCATTTTCATTAATAAAAATAGATAACAAGAGCTGTCAGAGGACAGCGCCCTCGACTATTCGAGTGCTTGACAGTATAACGTAAGCCATCATGGGGAAATTGTTCATATTCAATAATTTATTAGATGATCTTTCAAAAATAAAAAAAGGAAAAAAAATAAAAATTTGGGGAGGGGGTAGGGGGGTTGAGAGGGGGGTATAACATGGGGTGTGGTCATTTATTAGACGATCTGACGATCTTTCAAAAATAAAAAAAGGAAAACAAAAAATTTGGGGGGGTGGGGGGGGGGGGCAGGGATTCTGGGTTGGGGCGTGGGGTATTGCAGTGCTGCAGCTAGGATTTAAAAAGGGCAGGGGGATTTTTTGTCAAAAGGGCACTTTGAACGCGCAGTATTTTGTCAAAAGGGCACTTTCGAGCGCGCGGGCGTTTCTAGAATGCTTCCTCATGCATGTTAATTTATGTGTTATCAATAATTGTAAGAATGAATTATTCCCATTGTCATTAAACAATTCAAATTTAATTACTACAATGAGGAATAAATTAATTACAATGTATTTTAATAAGAGATTATTAATCATCATATGTAAAAAAAAAATTAAAAAAAAAAAAAAAAAAATTAAGGGCAGGGGGGGCCCTAGGAAGGTCAGGGCGGAGGTTCGGGAGTGCAGGGCGGGGCGCCCTTCGATTGAGGCCTAGCTGGAGCACTGGTATTGCACGGGTGGAATCCATTGTGGTATTCAGGTAAGTGCTGTTTTGTCAAAGTATTAATAAAATCTTATCATAAATAAAGAAGTTATGTGAATTTAAGCAAAATGTCCAATTCTCAAAGTAAAAAAGGGGCCATAATTCTATCAAAATGCTTGATTCAGTGGTCTAATCTTGTTTATAGGTTGGGGTCATGTTGGTAAACAAGTATGCAAAATATAATAGCAATATGTCAAAGGACATAGGAAATATTTGGGGTAGTACGCAAACTTTAACATAGATTTATCAATGATATGCATATTCTGAGTATAAAAGGGGCCGTAATTCTATCAAAATGCTTGATTTAGTGGTCTCCTCTTGTTTGTAGGTTAAAGGTCATGTTGGTTAACAAGTATGCAATATAACAAAGCAATATGTTAAAGGACATAGGAAATATTTGGGGTAGTACGCACAATTTAACATAGATTTATCAATAATATGCATATTCTAAGTATAAAAGGGGCAATAAGTCTGTCAAAATGCTTGATACAGTGGTCTGCTCTTGTTTATAGGTTGGGATCATGTTGGTAAACAAGTATGCAAAATATGAAAGCAATATGTCAATGGACATTGAAAATATTTGAAGTAGTACGCAAACTTTAACATTTGCACGCTCACGGAAACGCCAACGCCGGGGTGAGTAGGATAGCTCCACTATATATATTTCATATATAATAGTCCAGCTAAAATACAGTCAACAATTAAAGAGTTGTTGTCACTGGGAATGTGATCTTGCATATATACACTTCATGTTGACAACATATTATTTTCAATTAAATTGTTAAACAAGATCTGTCTCCATAGGATGACGTATGCCCCCAATAAATGCTTTGATAGAAATTATGAGCATTTTTCGAAATCTGAATGCATTTTTTGAACCCTAAACACGGACCCTAAGGTCAAGGTCATGGGGTAAAAATTTGTGTGCGTATGGAAAGGCCTTGTCCATGTACACATGCATATCAAATATGAATGTTACATCTGAAGCGACAAAAGAAGTTATGAGCATTTTTCGAAACCTAAACACAAAGTAAGACGGACGGACAGACAGACATCAGATAAACAGACGGAAGGACAGTGCGATCACTATATGCCCTCCTTCGGCGGCATAAAAAACGTTAATTTAGAAATGCAAAATAAGTCCCAAACTAGAGAGCGAAAACCATACTTAATCCTTGAAATGCACTAAGTGACCCTGTGACCTAGTTTTTGACCAGGCATGACCCATATTCGAACATGACCTAGATGTTGTCTTGATACAACTTCTGACCAAGTTTGGTAAAGATCAGATGAAAACTACTTCAATTAGAGAGCAGACACCATGCTTAAACCTTAAAATGCACTAAGTGACCCCATGGTCTAGTTTTTGACCCGGCATGGCCCATATTCGAGCTTGACCTAGATATTGCCTAGATACAACTTCTGACCAAGTTTGGTAAAGATCAGATGAAAACTATTTGAATTAGAGAGCGGACAAGAAAAGTGTGACAGACAGACAGACAGTGCGAAAACTATATACCCTCTTTTCTTCGAAAGGGCATAAAAAATGTGGAGTAAAATATATACAAATGTGTTCTTTTTCTTTGCAGACTGACTTACCTATCAAAATAGTTACATAAACAAATATGTATAATTATATTGTTAATATTATGCGCATAAATAAAACATTTGCTATTTCATGTAAAATTAATTGTAGACAGCAAATAATGAAACAAGAAACCGTTTGAGACGGGTGATGCTCCACAAAGGTTTTTTTGTCACAATATTGCACTATATATTCAGATAAAAGGAAACGTCTTGAGGGGCATAACTTTGGACAAAATAATACAATGGATGGTTTAGTAACTTTAAAATTTCAAAGGGCCATAACTCTGTAAATAAATCATCTAACCAGAACCCACTAATAACATGCGCATCTCCTCAAGGTAGTTAAGCTTCCCATAAAGCTTTATTGTATTCCAGTCAGTAGTTGGGGAGAAATAGTCCGGACAAGAATTGCACTATATGTACAGTTATTAGAAAATTTCAAAGGGCCATAACTCTGTGAAAAATCATCCGACCATAACCGGCTTATAATATGCACATCTCCTGTTGGAAGTGAAGCTTCCCATAAAATTTCATTGAATTCATGTAATAAGTTGCTGAGAAATAGCTCGGACAAGAATTGCACTATATGTACAATGGAAAATTTCAAATGGCCATTACTCTGTGGAAAATCATCCGACGAGAACCGGCTGATAATATGCACATCTCCTGTTGGTAGTGAAGCTGTACAATCACTGACCTCTCGCCATGTTATGAAATATTTAAATATCAACCAATCAGAAGAAGGCATACGGTGTAATAGGCTGCGTTATCGATTAAAATCTACCTGCCGTATACAGCGGGCACAGCGATTGGAATTGAAAATGTGAGTAGTGTGTTGATTTAAATTGGTCAGGCGTGCAAAATTGAAAGAGTCATTACATAATTCTTACGGAACATTATTGAGAAATGAATTATCTACACAGGTATGTAAATATTATTGCAATCCGTTGATATTAACTGTCTGATATCGGGGCTTGAATGTTGCGCACCAAATTCCTTGCGCATCAATATAGACAAAGAAGGAAAACTCTCGCTATTAAAAAGATAGAGTGGACTATTGACGCCAAGAGTCTGCCAAAGAAAAAATCATCAAAAGACTCTTAAGGCGGCAATTTATATTGACTACTTTGAATCATACACTTTACAACGTCGAAATACACCAAATCACAATTAAAAGATAGCTATTGCAAGTTCAAAAACAAAACTGAAATATATAAGCGCCGAAATGACTTCTTGATCTCAAAACAAGGTCACAAAGTGAAACGTATACAATACCGGATCTCAACCGTTTGAAAGCTCGTGTGCAATCAAAAGTGGAGATTATTCCAACGATGTTTTTTTCTTGTTTCTCCATTCGGTACCCCTCGCACGTTATTTGATTACGCTTTCTTCATATATGGTCATATTACACTCATTCATAACGTTTATTTATAGATGTTTGTGTTATGACATATATGGTTATGATTACCATATAAGGTAAAGACGGCCAGGGACCAGAGTCGCTCTGCATCCACAGGAGAACTGACTAACTTTGCGTGTGTGTTTCAGAGTTTATTTACAGGTCCTACTGGCCTCTTCACGAGGTTACGGTAGCCCGACCTGCCCCTGTGACCTCTCAGGAGAAAAAGATTAATTTTAGAGTCAAAGTAGGTCAAATTTACCCCGGTTTCCCGGGTATTCGCCAAATACTTTAATTTTTAAAAGAGTTTGTTGCACGTTGGCCAATGAGACCTTAATGTGCTAGCTACCTAAAGGTGGTGATGAGGAGCGGATCCCGCCGAGTGTCCCGCACATTACTAATGTACAAGACACTCAGCGCGATCCACAACCCAACACCACCCGGTACATAGGACCCGGAACACACACACGTATCGCTCTCACACCCCCACTCATTACGGGTGGCGCGTATGAGAGCGCCACGCCCGTGCGTTCCGGGTTCCTTGGTGGTGATGTGTATGGTTGTGTATAGTGTGTGGTATGTGATTGTTGTGCATTTGTCTGGAGCGGAAGAGGAGGTGTCTGTCAGTAATTTACGGTCGTCGGTCAGTCGTGAAGGGTTGTATATTGTTGCAGTTCCCAGATCGCAGAACCCGCCGCCCCGCACAAGCGCACCCACGCCGAGCGAGCCCGAGCCCCCCCTCGCGCCCGCATACTGCCCCGGCCCGAGCACCCAACCGCCGAAGACCCCCGAGACAAGCACCCTCATCCACCCACTTGCTGCGCGCGACAACAAATCAGTCGAGAACCAACCATGGAGCCATCCAAAGCCCTATCCAGAGTCACCATCGTTCCTTCCCACCCGCCTGCCAAACATCCAGACCGTGTATCAAGCTGGGATGTATTAATTTTGCTGTTATGTTGTATTTGCTTTTATAATTGGATAGGTAAAGTAAATAAATGATCTAAAAACTCCGTTGATATATCATATGATTTATTTATGTTTGATGTTAATTTGTAAAACTCATGGTATTATAGATTATGTCCTGTGCTCTAGCTTTCATTTACCCAAGTGTGGTTGTTGTGCTCTCCGCCCCATGAGAGGTGTTAGTGGGGGTTCGAGCAGGATACAGGAAACGCCCCGATTCCAGAGGCGCCCCTGGTTCTTTTAAGTGCCCGGTGTATAGCACCGATACACTGCACCCTCGTTTAACGTCCCTCGCGGAGGACATATTAGTACATAGTGTTAGTATTGGTGTTTATATACATGTGTAGTTCTGCTGTTTTGTGCCATAGCTTGCGGTAACGTGGGCTCTCTCTGTTGTTATTTGGTATGTAGTTTGGATGTTATTGCGTAGGGTACTAGTTTTTGAAAGATCATGTATACGATGATAGAAGAAGGGGACTATGTTTGTTTGATTGGGCCGAGATGACTAGTTCGTTGGGGGCAGACAATCTTTTTGTAAATTCTTTCTTATTGATGTGTTAAGTGTCTTGTGAGACTGTGGTGTTGTAAGGGCCAGACTAGTTTTGATAGGTCATTTATTTGATTAAAGAAGAGAGGGGCTGAGTTTGAGTAAATTTGGTATTAGGGAGAGCGCACACGTTAGTGTTTCAGGTTATACAAGCAAAGACAGCATTCCTATGTGTTTGTGTAATATGCCAGGTTTAGTATTGTGGTCTGGTCTGGGGCATGTCGAGCTAAGGGCTCGAGCCGGCTACATAGGAGTATATAAAGGTTAGTGTACCAATGAACTGCAAACAGTAATTCTTTTCAGTATTTTTCAAGAGGGACGGCATGTAGCGTTTCTCGCTGAAGACATATTAGTATATAGTGTTAGTAATGGTACATATAGAGATCTGCTGCCTTGTGTCATATGTTATAGTAGCTTGGGCACTCTCTGTTGCTTTTTGGGGTAATGGTTGTATGTTGATTTGAGGGTCAGACTAGATTTTTGACAGATCATGTATTAGATGATAGAAGAGAGGGACTGAGTGTGTGTAAATGGACCAAGATGACTATTTTGTTTTGTGGGCTTTGACAATTTCGAGATTTTCTTTCCTTTTTCTGAGGTGATTGCCTGTGTCACTGTGGTGTTGTGAGGGCCAGACTTTGTTTTTGATAGATCATTTATTTGATGATAGAAGAGATGGGCTGTGGTTATGGTAGTTTGGTATTAGGAGAGTGAGCGCTTTACTGGTTCGGGTTATGTATGATATCAGAGGCAGCAGTTCTATTGGCTATTGTGGCTATTTCAATGGTTAGTAAATAAATGGACTGCAATGAGTTATTCTATCTATACACTGAGAAACAAATATACTAGTTATCATCACTTTTCTTTTTTTGGTAATCTTGGGTGGGTCGTGTCGACAGAGCCGCAGTGCGAGGAGGGGGCGCCTCACCACCCCAGCCGACACGCTCCATCCAACATTTTTTGTTTTTAAATATAATGCATATATAAAATGGTTTTGATATCTACATTTAAAGGGGTTGTACTGAAGGTTTCTCTATTGAGTTACCTGAGTGCGCACTTGATGCGGCTTCCGTCTCTGTGCGGAAGTGTAGTGTCTGCGTGCTTACCCCACTACCGTCGTCGTCGGCTGCTGCGTGCTGGGTGCAGCGACAAAAATTTAAAATACCGAGGACCAGCACAGGGGGGGGGGGAGGGTCTCGCGGAACCCGGATACTGTTAGCCCGATTTTTTGGTTTACAAAGGGGGGGGATTTTAGATTTGTCCATATCTTTACATAGTGGTTACAGATGTTCTTTTTTATTTTTATCAAGCGTACCTATCCGTCATTGATTCTGGTAGCGTGCCCTTAGCGTTAAGTTGCGTTTATGTTGTACGGTCGCAGTTGTTAACGAGACAGGCGGCCGATATATTACATGATTTGGTTGACAGTTATATGCGTGTGTGTGTATTTCAGAGTTTATTTACAGGTCCTACTGGCCTCTTCACGAGGTTATAGTAGCCCGACCTGCCCCTGTGACCTTTCAGGGGAGAAAGATTAATTTAGAGCCAAAGTAGGTCAAATTTACCCCGGCTTCCCGGGTATTCGCCAAAGAAATAATTTAGATCCAAATAGACCAGTGCACGGTGGCCAATGAGACCTTAATGTGCACTGGTAGTAAGACAATCTCAAAAGACAAATTCATGTCTGAACGCAGCACCGCTGCAGCACACAGCTCCGTCTTTATGGCCCACTTGTTGTCATCAGCCGTCGTCTTCATCCCCGAGACGGTTTCCCCAGCGCGTTGAGCGCACTAGGTACCGCCGCCCCGGGGTCCCTCTTTAAAGCCACCCCCTCGATGTTCTTGGGCTTCCCCCTCGCGCAGATGCGCAAGACCCAGGTCCGTCCCGTATGTCCCCCACACTGGTGGTCTTGCTGTCCCGCCGTCCCCGGCCCTCTTCAGACGGGACCTCTGGCAGGTCCGGGCCGGCGAACTCTCGACGATAAACAGCGGGTGACAAGTCCGCTGCATCTTGGAGAAGACAGCAATCCCAGCAGTGTAGAAGACGTCCGGCTCGAGGGTGACGGACTCTGCTGGATTAGCAGAGCCACCCGCAGAAGTTCCCCTCTATAAGGAAATATGTACAGGTGAGAAAATCTTCTGCGGGCGACTCTCGCCTCGGTCGCGAGTTATATGCCGATTTGCGCGTCATTATATACTGGCGAACAGAGCGCCATCTAGCCATCGGAAAGGCACGATCCGGAAACTACCGACGTTTGCGAATTCCCTCCGCACTCTACGGAGATTACCGATCAGCATTTCTCCTTCACTAACACAGAAACAAGCCGAATATACAGAATTTTAATAGAAACATTACTAAAATATAAAATGATGTACCTATGTATAATCAATTACTTTTAACCAGCCAATAAACTTACTGTATGAATTACAAGTTACAATTTCATATTGTTTACATGGCAAATGTAAAACTAAGGGAGGTAATTATACTGTAGCAGTGAGGAACGCATGGTATCTATTTCGACCACGAATCCTTTCGTCATATAAACAAAAACATTCAGCTGGTCTATACCAAAATATATTGGACGGTCGCGTATAACAAATGAAGAATGCCCATTGGATGAATTTATTGGATATAGAATAAAACTTTTTTTTGTCACTCCTGTAATTTCAGCTTTTTAGTATATAGTATATGACACCGATTGCATTATCGTTGCAGGTGTTAACTTCTTTATCAGTAAATATATCATAATATCACTGCGCTTTTCATACATCACGCGATTTGAGAAGTTGGTCAAACAAAAAGGATTGAACTGGGTCTTTAAATTCAATGGCTTCACATGAATTATAAGTGCTACGATACATCTCGTCATGATGGTCAAACATGCAAAATAAAAAAATACCAGTTAGCCATGTCATTTTTCGGCGTAAGCAGTATTAAGCCAGCTTTTCACCTTACCTGACCTTTGTAAGTGTCCAATAAAATTCAAATAAAATTTCCCGCGGCTAGGTACGAATGAATACACTTCATTTATTCCATTGGCTGATTTGAGTATACCACCAGAACATTGGAAACATATCCGTGTCTTTGTAACACTGTTTTACTGTATGAAACAATTTTATCTCTAATGAAAAGGCTTAATAGATAGAACAGTTTTACACTCAATTCTCGACATCAATACAGTTTGTGCGTGCACCTTTTATTTTCAGAGAATTACCAGCGCAAAAGCGTTTATACTTAAAGGCTTTATTCTCATATTTTGTACTTACTTCCATATTCCTGTCAACATGTTAACATGTACAAGTATAAAGAGCAGTGGAAGCGAGACCTCACTTTAATGCATTGCATTTCAACCCGCGAGGTATCGGGTCAATTCGCGGTTAGTGTGTGAATGTCCGAGTTTATATACAGGTCATCACCGGAGTTCACGGCCAGTAAAATAATCGTTATATAATCAAGACGCTATCCATGAACTAGGTGACCTGGAATGTTCTTAAGACCAGAAATATGTTAAATGAAGATATTCAGCAATATAATTATGGTATGTCAATAAAAGATTCTAAATGTGTTTTCAACAATACAATGATAAATACTATTTTTGATTAATTAAACAATAATTATTCCACCATATTTACTTATGTATTAAGCATGAGCGCGATGATTCTCGATACTGTTTATAATCAAATCAAATAGCAATGCCCGACAAACCACTATAACAGGTTTGTTCGAAGAACGCGCCGATAAATATGGATACTTCGGGTGTGGCCGGTTGACTCGTATGTTTTAATTTCACTTCCATTCTTCATTTAGTTTTCTGTTTTGTATCTAAAGGTTTATGACCAGCAATATGTAATAATGTTAAATAAGCCGCGAAAACTCCGCGTAACATCCAGTACTGCGTGTGATGCAGCTAAGAGCTGCACAGAAAAAGACATTCGCTATCCTTGATCTCATTCGTTGAACTATCAACGCCGTATATCTTTTTTAAAGATATTTCTTGTTTAATATGTTTACAATGTTTAAAAAACATGAACCTAAGTTATTGTGTCCAATAAAAAGTTGTAAAAAATAACAATCACAAACGGCATAACCAATGGCACGAAAATAATGATCAAGCGTTCTCTGCGACCGTTCTGATTCGACTCACAATATTATGATGGAGTGTGATACGGAGAGCGACGATTTTTACCCAAAACACAAACAAAATGGCTGACAAGAGCGAGTTGAAACCAGCAGACGAAGTTAAAGTTCGTATTTTGTAAAAATCTTACTGGTTTATGATCGATTAAGATTATAAAATTAGTTTTGTTCACGAATTTATGAGTTATGAGTGCATATATGTTATTTATCTGATTTCTGTAACATGATTTATGAAGATTTGAGTTATTTTTCGGATATTTTATTTTCGGATAAAAAACTCGTAGCATGTGTATCCGTACTATCGATCCTCTAAATGAAAATACCTTAATATTTAAGTGAAAAGATTGAAATACATTCATGTTATATACGTCAATCTATAGTTTAATGTGTATTATTCGACATACCAACAAAAACTGCATTAAAATTGTTCATGTTTTGCCAAAATACTGGCTAAACTAAGTGTAGTGATTTAAGGTCACTTCCAACTTGCTGTTGAGCTAGCTTTTCAGCGACGTGGTTAGAGTGTCTGACTACCACTCCGGAGGTCGTGGGTTTGATCCCCCATTGGAGCTCCTTATATTTGCAATATAAGCTTCATGTAGTAAGCAGTACCATGTACACCGCTTCTCTTAATATCGGCCCTTCTGATTGGTTGCTAAAGTTTGTTACTATGCCCATGTTCTTGTCTATAAATAGTTTGTTAATGGAAGAATGAAACTCTTCTTCATGTTTCTCTTAATTATTTTTTTTACAAATAAGCGGCTTATACAGCATTTGATAAACCTACTAATACATCTACATCGGTACGTTGACCAGTCAAACTTGACAATTACTCAACGGGTAGTGGCGCTTAATACAAGGGTAAGGAGATCAATAGAAAGATAGATGATATAAAAATAAAAGATGTGATACAAATTAAGTACAATATAATAGTATATATTCAGGGAATATAAGGTTAGAAGAGATAATACAGATAAAGTACACGATACTACATATTTAAATTAGGAATAATAAGGATAGATACATAGTAGAAGGAAAGTTAAAGAGAGATAATCCCAGCTGGTCATATGACCAGCTGGGAGTGAAACCCCTTGTTATGAATGCAGCGTCGCTAGTTCCCTCTTGAAGGATACCAAAGAGGGGGCCTCAGCTACTGTAGCTGGTAGTCTGCTAATAAACCAAAAACAAACTAACACAATTATGTGTATTAATAATATTGGCCTGAAATAAACATGACCTACTTTCAAATGCAAACCAGAAATCTTGAGAAAGATCGTCTTATTAGTCATAAGTAATCAGCAAATAAATTAAAACTTCTAAAAATGGAAAAACATTTACTTCCCAGCACTTCTATAGGGTTTTTTGTCAAAGCAAAAATACAATGAGGAGGGCCCATACTAGAGAATAAGGGATAAATAAAATATGAAAATAACTCAACATAAAAATGACCCTAGTTTCTTCATATTATACATACATGTGTAATAATTTTGTATGTAACATCACTCACTCTGAAGAGGTTAATATTCTACTTTATAACCTAGTTCTGGCTTCCAATTTACTTCTTTTTTTTTCTGACATTGTGCAACTTAAAGTTATAAGAACACCCAATACAAAGTATACCAGAATTTGACAGTCTATACACAGTCTTCATTAAAATTCCCCTACAGTGCTTTTAATGTAGATTTACAAAAAAGGAAGCATAATAATGAAGATGGATAATGTGTTACACCTACAAAGCTTACTTTTGACTAAACATTGTCTAATTACACCTATTCGCAGTGGTGTATTGGATATGATGTCTGCCTTTCAATCAGGAGGTCACAGGTTCAATCATTATTGTAGGGGCGCTCTTAAGATTTCCCCCACCAAGCAGTGCTCCAGCTAGGATTTGAAAAGGGGCTATTTTGTCAAAAGGGCAGTTTTTAGTGCACAGTATTTGGTCAAAAGGGCACTTTCGAGCGCCCATCCGTAATGCTCCCTGTTGCATAATAATTGTTATATTATTAATAATTCTTAGAATATATAATTATTATTTCCATAATTATTCAACCATGTAAATAAAACGTCTACAATGAGTATTAAATTAATATCAATGTAATCCAAGTTTTATAAATTATAATGTCTAAAAAAAACAACATTTTTTTTAAATAAAAGGGTATAGCAGGGCCGGGCTTCAGAAGGGCAGGGCGGGATGCCCTTCCATTAAGGCCTAGCTTAAGCACTGAACAAGTACTGGTTCTATGCCCAAGAAACGGACTTGAGAGCATTTTAAATAAGCCTTAGGCTTTCTATGCAATCAAGCTAAAGTAAATAGGTTTAAACTTAATTAATTACACTTATTAATAACTGTTTCCTTACAAAATGTAGTAGTTAACAGTCAAATAGAACTCATTTGTGAAATGATTATCTTACTTTTATCTTTTTGAGTTACAAAACATATGCTCTTACTGTTTTGAAAGAAAACATAATTCTATAGAGTTTAACCATTATTGTGCTTGCTTTATGAATTCACTATACTTTTATACTCAGACAAGGAATAATAGAATCAACAATCATTATTATAACATTTTTTGATGCCAGTAAGACATGAGTTATTGGATCCAATATGACAATTCTGATAACTCTGTGAAAGTTATTTTGAAAATATTTGAATGAAAATCTTGTAACATGGTCAAACAATAATATTGGCCTTATTGTATGCTGATTAGAGAAATGTTCCTGTTTTGTTTAATGCATTAGGCTATTTTTGATTTGCTAATCATTTCTCACATTTGTTCCAGGCTCTTGTAGACAAACTTTATGAGTACCGAGACCATTACTGTGAAAATTATGGTGTTGAAAAGGCAGTTGATAAAGACAAAGATGTGAAAAAGCTGATGGAAGAAACATTAAAAAAAGTTGAAACACAAAAAGGTATACAACTTTTTTTTTTTAATGCTGAATTTATGGTAATTATCTTTATTTTCAGTGATTTGTTATGCCCGCGGTAGGGTGGCATATAGCAGTTGAACTGTCCGTCAGTCAGTCATTATGTCAGTCTGTCAGTCTGTCTGAAATAAACTTAAACATTGGCCATAACCACATTTCAAAAGTGCATTATCTGCAATAAACAATAACAATAAAATGAGCAGTCTCAAACTGAACATTTCAAGCAAAAATGAACGTAAATCAATATTTGAGTTGATTATTGCTTTTGATTCCAAGCAATTAAAAAACCCTATAATTCCCATTTGGAAGATTTCATGACGCGAATTTTCCCAATTTCAGGGGTTTTAGCACTAATTTTTCCCACTTGGTATGGTACAGGTACTTTTCCCAAATGGGGAAGAAAAATCGCTGATTTACCCAAATGAGAGTTTCGAGGACATACCTTTTTTATGCCCCCGGTAAGGTGGCATAAAGCAGTGGAACTGTCCGTCAGTCAGTATGTCAGTGTGTGTGTATGTCAGTATGTGTGTATGTCAGAATGTGTGTATGTCAGTATGTGTGTATGTTAGTCTGTCCGTCCGTCCGAAAAAAAACTTTAATGTTGGCCATAACATTTTCACTATTGAAGATACATGTAGCAACTTGATATTTGGTATGCATGTGTATCTCATGGAGCTGAACATTTTGAGTGGTGAAAGGTGAAGGTGAAGGTCATCCTTCAAGGTCAAATGTCAAATATATGGCGTCTGTCCGTTTGAAAACTTTAACATTGGCCATAACTTTTTGAATATTGAAGATAGCAACTTGATATTTGACATGCATGTGTATCTCATGAAGCTGCACATTTTGAGTGGTGGAAGTTCAAGGTCAAGGTCATCCTTCAAGGTCAAAGGTCAAAAAAATTAAATCAAAGCGGCATTCTCATGAAGCTGCACATTTTGAGCGGTGGAAGTTCAAGGTCATCCTTCACGGTCATCCTTCAAGGTCATCCTTCAAGGTCAAAGGTAAAAAAATAATTATTTTTTTCAAAGCGGCGTTCTCATAAAGCTGCACATTTTGAGTGGTGGAAGGTCAAGGTCATCCTTCAAGGTCAAAGGTAAAAAATAAAATAAAATTTCAAAGCGGCGCAATAGGGGGCATTGTGTTTCTGACGAACACATCTCTTGTTTATAACTGGGTTCTTCAAGTCAATCCATTAACAATCAATACCTGTAAAGCAACCTCACATTCAAATTCAAGCCCACACAATTTATTTCCTCACACCAATTAATCAAATGCAGTACATTTTCTAAAATGTCCCATAGTATTCTCACATCCCATCCTCTGGAACTAAGCATTTATTACAGTATGAGCATGCGTCCAGTAATGCAGTATTGATTAATGCCGTTTGAAATTGCCACTTGCTGATGTGTTACAAATTTACAGTTTAAACTTCCTAGAAACTAACCCCAACTCGGCATGGACATCAAAGATCATTGATGTCTGCCGGCAGCATTCACAACTTGCAGTTTTTAGCTCATCTATTTTTTGAAAAAAAATTATGAGCTATTGTCATCACCTTGGCTTCGGCGTTGGCGTCCGGTTAAGTTTTGCGTTTAGGTCCATTTTTCTCAGAAAGTATCAATGCTATTGCATTCAAACTTGGTACACTTACTTACCATCATGAGAGGACTGGGCAGGCAAAGTAAGATAACTCTGGCGTGCAATTTGACAGAATTATGTGCCCTTTTTATACTTAGAAAATTGAAAATTTTGGTTAAGTTTTGCGTTTAGGTCCACTTTTCTCAGAAAGTATCAATGCTATTGCATTCAAACTTAGAACACTTACTTACTATCATGAGGGGACTGGGCAGGCAAAGTTAGATAACTCTGGCATGCATTTTGACAGAATTATGTGCCCTTTTTATACTTAGAAAATTGAAAATTTTGGTTAAGTTTTGTGTTTAGGTCCATTTTATTCCGTAAGTATCAAAGCTATTGCTTTCATACTTGCAACACTTACTAACTATCATAAGGGGACTGTGCAGGCAAAGTAATGTAACTCTGACTAGCATTTTGACAGAATTATGGGCCCTTTTTATACTTAATAAATTGAAAATTTGGTTAAGTTTTGTGTTTAGGTCCACTTTATTCCTACAGTATCAAAGCTATTGCTTTCATACTTGCAACACTTATTAACTATCATAAGGGGACTGTGCAGGCAAAGTTATGTAACTCTGACTGGCATTTGGGCAGAATTATGGGCCCTTTATACTTAGAAAATTGAAAATTTGGTTAAGTTTTGTGTTTTGGTCCACTTTACCCCTAAAGTATCATAGATATTGCTTTCATACTTGGAACACTCGCAAACTATCATAAGGGTACAGTAAAAGGACAAGTTGCATAACTCTGGTTGTCATTTTTACGGAATTATGGCCCTTTTTTGACTTAGTAACTTTGAATATATGGTTAAATTTTGTGTTTCGATCCACTTTACTTCTTAACTATCAAGGCTATTGCTTTCAAACTTCAAATACTTTCATGCTATCATGAGGTTACTGTACCTGGCAAGTTGAATTTTACCTTGACCTTTGAATGACCTTGACTCTCAAGGTCAAATTATTAAATTTTGCTTAAATTGCCATAACTTCTTTATTTATGATTAGATTTGATTGATACTTTGACAAAACTACTCTTACCTTACATACCACAATAGACTCCACCCAAACCATCCCCCGTGCCCTCCCCCCCTCCCCCCCCCCCCCGGAATCCCCCCCTATTTATTTTTATTTTTTTAAGATCATCTCACAAATTACCACCACACCCTTACACTATACCCCCACCCCACCCCCCCCCCACCCCAAATAATTTTTTTTTTAAACCGATAAAAAACACAAATATTTATTTTATGTTTGAAATACCATCCATCCATCGCACCCAAGAATCCCCCCACCCCCCCTCCCCCCACCCGAATCCCCCCGCCCTAAATTTTTTTTTTTTTTCTTTTTAAGATCATCTCACAAATGACCACCACACCCTCACACTATACCCCCCCCCACCCCACCTCCACCCCAAATTTCATTTTTTTTTAATGGTTAAACAACCCCCCCCCCCCCCACCCCCCCGATTTTTTATTTTTTTTAGCATTTTTTCCCCATTTTTATACGCCCGTCTATGACGGGACGTATTATGGTATACCCCGCGTCCGTCTGTCCGTCCGTCTGTCCGTCCGTCTGTCCGTCCGTCTGTCCGTCCGTCTGTCCGTCCGTCCGTCCGTCCGTCCGTCTGTTAATGTCGTACGCTACGTCAAATATCCTTTGACAGATTTTCTTCAAATTTTAACACAATCTTAATATTGATAAACCCTGATCCCCTTTCGTTTTTGACGGAATTCTGAATTGTCGTTCCAGAGTTATGGGACTTTGTTCGTCAAAATTTCGTGATTTCATTGAATGTCCTACTGTAGCTCAAATATCCTTCGATGGATTTTTTTCAAATTTCAACACAATCTTAATATTGATAAACCCTGATCCCCTTTCGTTTTTGACGGAATTCTGAATTGTCGTTCCAGAGTTATGGGACTTTGTTCGTCAAAATTTCGTGATTTCATTAAATAAACTGAAGTAAAAAAATGATTCAAAGGGTTATTTATTACCTTACTACTTCATTGGCGAACGACGGGCGTATCATGCGCTCATGGCGCAGCAGTTTATTGGAAAATAATGTAATAAATGTCCACATTCCCATGCTATACACCCCTCTTCACTCCACCCCTCCCTCCTTTGTGCTTGAAAATGAGAGTCCCTTCACCTTTAAAAAGAAAATAGATGCTCTTGTTTTAGGCATAGGTTTTACTGATGTAATCCAGTAACACTTTTGTGATTGTCAAAGGCTTGTGTACTGGTTTTATTGTTGTTTCAAATGGATATACATGTATTAATGCAAGGTTATTAGAATGTTTTGTTTAGAAAAAAGTAAATGTATAAAAGTAGGGTGCACATGTATTAAGCACTTTAATGCATGTTTACCTTAACTTAAGAGAGTTGTGTACATGTATTTTTTTAATTTTTTTCTACATAATTTTTTATTTAAGTAACGATAAAGAGAATATATATTGAGGGAGATTTCTAATGAACATTTTGTACATTATGTATTTGGGTTTTTTATGATGAAACCAACAATTATATTATGTATGATTTAATTTATTTTATATTCATTCTTTATTTAAATGGATTTTTTGCTTAAATTTTGAAGATGTGTGCAATATTCAACAGGATTATTATTTTTTCCTTTTGGACTCCTACTTTTTCCTTATGGACTCCTACTTTTTCCTTATGGACTCCTACTTTTTCCTTATGGACTCCTACTTTTTCCTAATCCTACTTTTTCCAAGTTAAGAGTCCAAGGACTCCTGTTTTAAAATCCAAGTGAGACCCCTGGATCATGAAATTGGGGTAAATTAAACATTATTGATGTTATTATAAATAACAGTGTAATAAAAGATTAAAAGTGCATGATCAATTGCTTTCTAAAATTTATATTATAAAGTGCTGGGAAATACAATTGCCGTACATGTATATTAAACTCAATCAACCAATTATTAAGTTTATTGGAAACGTTTGGCATATTTTGGAGGACGTTTGGGTCAAATTTTTGGAGGAAAATATTACTTTTTGCCATTGGGAAACAGCCTTTTATTACTTTTTGCCATTGGGAAACAGCCTGTAAGAGGCTGTAATCTTGGACAAAAAAGCACTGGGGCCAGATCCCTGGCCTTGCCACATAATTTGTGGGGTGATTGGCCATGAAATTATTTCTACTTCCATTCTCCTCTTACTGTTGTTTTGATAATTTTCCAGACCAGTTAAGAACTGGGGTTCAAAACACCATTAAGCCATTTTATTAAAAACCTCTCTTTTTCCTATTTAACGGCGGTAAGGAATCTGTTTTTTATGTGAAAACATTTTTTCAGAAACGTTCAGCAACAAGGCGACATACTTCATGCTGCTTGGGCGAATTCTCAATGTGATGCCTGATTATGATGCCATTGCCTATGGACATCTATCGAAGGCCGTGAAGCTGGATCCCAAACTTGTGGATGCCTGGAACCAGCTGGGGGAGCTGTACTGGAAGAAAGGCGATATCAACAATGCAAAGAACTGCTTCACTGGGGCCTTAACTCATGCAAGTACAGAGTTGTTTATTTTGGGCAAAAGTTTGGCCGGATCCCCAATCTCAAAAGTATATTTTTTCCCCAATTGACTACATGTACATAAAATTCCAATTACAGGTTTAAAAAAAACAAACAATAAAAATAACATTTACTTCATTCCCTGTCCAGCTCTATAAGTTGAACCTAGGTAAATATAACTGTGAAAACATCTTAATACTCATCTTTTAAATATTTTAAGAAAAAAACACAACAAAAATTTCCCAATTTTAATCAAAACAACCTGAATTTTCCCAATCCACAGGGCTCCGGCCCAATACCTTAAATATTGAAAAAAACTCTGTGTAGACTCAGAATATCATTACAATTGATCTGACTCAGAGATGTTTGGTGGTCAAAGTTGGATTGTAGATTTGGGCTGTGCTCTCTGAAAAAGGGCTTTAAAAGCCTTTAATACATGTGCATAAAGTGTCGTCCCAGATTAGCCTGTGCAGTCTGCACAGGCTAACACGGGACAATTAATCATTAAAAAAATTACTGTGAAAAAATATGATTGGGAAATGTTAATGTCCCCAGCCACTATAGTGTGGACATATTGTTTTTGCCCTGTCTGTTGGTTGGTTTGTGTGTTTGTTTGTGCAAACTTTAACATTTGCAATAACTTTTGCAATATTGAAGATAGCAACTTCATATTTGACATGCATGTGTATCTCATAGAGTTGCACATTTTGAGTGGTGAAAGGTCAAGGTCATCCTTCAAGGTCAAAGGTCAAATATATGGGTCAAAATCGCTAATTTAATGTACACTTTTGCAATATTGAAGATAGCAACTTGATATTTGGTATGCATGTGTATCTCATCGATCTGCACATTGTGAGTGGTGAAAGGTCAAGGTCATCCTTCAAGGTCAAAGGTCAAATATATGGGGACATAGTGTTTCACAAACACATCGCTTGTTTGAACTAAAAATGTATAACGTTATTGCTATTATTGGTTTGGACACTTACCAAAAACAAACATAAGCACTGTGCAACTTCAGAAGCACTAGCAGAAAAGAAAGCTCGTTGTAGCATGTAGTCCTTTACTTAGATATCGATCTTTGTCTATAGAACCTGTGCATGTCACACTTGATTTAAATGTATTATTGTTCAATACAGTCCAAGAACAAGCTGTCACTCCGCAGTTTATCAATGGTACTTCGACAACTGAACGTCAACACTGATCAAAAATTGGCCAACGTGGAAGAGAGTGTTGAGAAGGCAAAGGAAGCAGTCCAACTAGATATCACTGATGGAATGTCTTGGTGTATGGTTGCTATATTATAATACATAATAATTTTCTTTTATGTTTAAGACTCGCTCTGGGAAAATGGTGTTGACCAAAATATTCCTTTGAAATCTGATAAGGCTTATCAGGGATAACACTTTCCACTTTTAGGGAATTTTATACTTAAAGGAAGTCTTTTTTAAACCAGAAACCAGTCTAGGCTGAAAGTGTTGTCTCTGATTAGCCTGTGCAGACTGCACAGGCTAATCTGGGATGAAAATTTAAGCACATCTATTACCGGTAAGCCCTTTTTCCAGAACAAGTCAAATATATTTGAAGGTAACATTAGTGTGATTTATCTTTTTGTTGCACAGAAATGAGACTGTAAAATTAGACTGTAAAATATAATTTGTATATCAACGCTTATCAAGATACAATTAAAATTTATTTCAAATCTAATTTTGTTGATTTAACTAACATCTAAGTGATACTAATTAAATATACTTTTATTCATGCCACTTCTTATAATTACATGAAAGTAAGTTTAGTTTACTTAATAATGGCAAATTAATATTTTGTTTTGAAGTTTGAATATAACTGTTATAACCCTTAGCCTTATTTTGTACTAAGAAATATAAGAAGTATAAAATAGGATTGTGTGTCATTGGGGAAATATTCTCTTTATAAGTTTTGTGTATCTCATGAAGCTGCACATTTTGAGTGGTTAAAGGTCAAGGTCATCCATTAAGGTCAAATATATGGCTTCAAAGCGGCGCAGTAGGGGGCATTGTGTTTCTTACAAACACATCTCTTGTTTATTATATGTTATAACTACCTGAGAGTGATTGATTTTAACTCCTAGACCAGTGTAGCCTCCCATTCAAAACAGTAGACAACTAATAATCTTTATGATCTTGAAGGATTTCTAGTTTGTAATTTTTCTATAAGTCTCTTCAATGTTGTGTCTTTCTACATAACTGAATTCGATATGTTTACATTATTTCACTGTTTACATTAAAAATGTTGTACAAAAGGAAAAATAAAGATTTAAAATCATTATTGAAAGAACAATTAAATTTCAATAAACCATCATAGTTTAATATGAAGTGGCGTTGTACAAGTCATTTAATAAAACAGAGAATGATAAACAATTTTAATGATAAACAGAATGCAGTCGTTTAATATTCATATGCAGAGGTGATGCTTACATGTTTCTATATAGTAATAAAAAGTCAAATTTTTTTTTTAAGATGATGTTTGCAGTTGCTTATTTTTTTTACATATCTCAAACAGTTACTCATTATTAATGAGATAATATGATTAAACTTTGGTATATGAAACCTTTTATCTAGAAATACAAAATAGCAGTTAAAAAACAATGCACTCCCTCATTCATTTTTTGAAAAAACAATGTCATGAGATACTTATTATAAATATTTTTTCATGAAACTTGGAACATGGATAGATGTCAATATGGACATTATGCACGTCATTTCATTTCGTTCCTACGTCAAAAATTCTGTTTGCTATGGCAACAAATAGACTAGAAATACTGCTGAAATGGTGGTTTTCTGGATCCTGCTATAACTTTTGAAGTTCTTAATACTTGAAACATGGATAGATGGCAATATGGACATTATGCACGTCATTTCATTTTGTTCCTACGTCAAAAATTATGGTTGCTATGGCAACAAATATATTTAAAAAAATCTGAAAATGGTGGAATTTCGGACAATGGTGGAGCCAGTAGGGGACTTATATTGCTTGACAATTGTCTTGTTCTTACATGCTGTTTAAATGGTTTCAAATTCCTCAACACTTTCATTCCCATTTCAGTGATTCTGGGCAACGCATACCTGTCCCTGTTTTTCTCCAAAGGACAGAACCCAAAGATTCTGCAGCAAGCTATGAGCGCCTACAAACAAGCTGTGAGAACAACCATAGAGTCATGTTCTAGGACAATTGTTGCTGAATGCATGAGTATAAAGTGTCGTCCCAAACTGGCTTGTGCCGTCTGCACAGGCTCATCAGAGACGAAACTTTCTACTTTTATGGAATGTTTTGGTGTAAAGGAAGTCTGATCCTAGCACATATCCAGTTTAGACAAAAAGTGTTGTTCTTTATTAGCCTGTGCAGACTTCACAGGCTAATCTGGTACTACACTTAAGGCACTTGCATTTAGCTTGTTTTTTTTCCAGAACACACGCAATAACAAGTTTACTTTATAATAAGAATTTGTCATTTTCCTCCTTTTAAATTATTATCAAAGCAACTAGATGTTAAAGTGCATGAATAATAAGAGTGTATAGGCCCTTTGAAAGTTTTTTACTATTTGAACTTCTAAGATTAAAACATCATTAATATTGTAGGTTTTATGGTGTAGTCCCCCTATATTGATCTGACAATGACCTTACAGGGCCCTCACACTACTTTGGGGGAAGGGGTCCGCAGCCCTTAGGAGGGGGAATTTTCGCGGCGTTTCCCTATTTGGGGGATTTTTTTACTTACTCTCTCATTATTTCATTTGTACATGTTTGCACTATATTCATTGCATATTTCATAATTTAGTATGTTTGAAAAGATTAAATTGAAATAAATTTGAGATATAATAATCATGAGACACATCTATCACAATTTTTTTATTTTTTTTAGGGGGAATTTTTCACACCAAAAGGGGAAAAAAGTATACTTTTCAGGTGGGGGACTGCCGCCGAAATTCGGCGGCAGATTTGATAGATTGAGGGCCCTGCCTTTTGGCATTAATATTTAAAGGGACCTTATCACTGTTTTGGCATTTATTGAATTTTGTCATTGAATTCTTTATATTGATCAATGTAAACATAGGACTTAAAAAGCTTCAGTAAAAAAAACAACAAGAATACAATTAAAGAAAGAAAAAAGTATCTCTTAACTGGGCTCGAACCACTGACCACTGGAGTAAAAGTCGATCTCTTAGACCACTCGGCTATCCGGGCTTACACAATGAGTGATATATTTTATACTTTATATAAGCAATCCATGTCGTATCACAAAATATAACGACAACAACAGAGTTCTCAAAATTATTCAATCGTTTCGCATTGCAATGCTTTATAATTTGTATGCCCCCGGATCGAATGATCAGGGGTATATTGTTTTTGGCCTGTCTGTCTTTCATTCTGTCTGTCATTCTGTCCCAAAACTTCATCCTTGGTTAAATTTTTGCGATAACTTTTGCAATATTGAAGATAGCAACTTGAAACTTGGCATGCACGTGTATCTCATGGAGCTGCACATTTTGAGTGGTGAAAGGTCAATGTCATCCTTCAAGGTCAAAAATTAAATATATGGCTTCAAAGCAGCGCAATAGGGGGCATTGTGTTTCTGACAAACACATCTCTTTTTAATTATTTAAATCGTCAAAAGATGCATATAATGGATATTTTAGAGCATGGTAAATGTTCAGTATTACTGTTTCCTCACAAATATCATAGCTACAAGGAAAATTTGTGAATATGAAACTTTTTTTTTTAATTTTGTCAATTTACCAAAACCTGAAAAGGCCCCTTTAAAGTAACGTTTTACGAAGAATAAATGATTTTCCGTACTGAATGCAATTTTAATTGATTGAAGCATATCTCACTAAGTATAAATGCTATAGTCTTATAAAACTTGTGCTTAACCTGAAAAAACAAAACAGTTCAAAACCAAATGCCAAAATAGGAAACAAACAATTTGTGGAATTTAGGCTAATGGAGTCAATAATGCCTGGTCAGTTTTGTTGATTTATAAATGTTTTCTAAATGTTTGCCTTTTGTTTTAGTACCAATAATGGAATTATTTGTCAATTTTCAGTATATTTTAGTGGTGTAATAATGAACAATGCTGAATAATAATGAACACCAAGTTTCAAATACCTAAACCAGTTTTCCTCATTCAATTCTAGCAGACGCTGGTCTTTGTTACAAATATCAAATAAAATATGATTTTATAAGCGGTTTGTTTCCTTTTTGGGGGAATTAAACCATTTCCTAGGTGGAGAGAAATTTTATGGTTTGAAAAACAGTGACCGGGTATTTTTTTTTGAACTCTGTGAGCATAAATTTTACTTATGGATTTTTTGCCAATAATTGCATTTGATTTTGTTTGTGCTCGTTTTGCAAGAGTTTAACAGACCATAACAGTGTATTTAATGAAGAACACTTCAATTGATTTGAACTGTTTGCAGTATAAAAATTAATTTATTCTTTGTAATGGTATATAGATTTATCCATGCATAAAGATTATTACTGGTTAGCTATAACAGCCATCAAGTAGTATAATATCTAAGTATAATTTGTTTTAATATGTTTTGCTTAAAGCGATGAAGGAATTAATAATAAGGACCTGCTGATTTTTTCTTCCAGGAAAAAGACCCAGTGGCAAGAAATCATCCAGACTTGCATTTCAACAGATCAGCTGTAAGAATCATTTGCCCAATTTTACTGATTCTTAGTATTGTCAAGTTGGATGTTGTAATGTACAAATGTAAATATATTTAACATGAAGTTTGTTTTCCAACAGAAGGGAGGCATAGTATCTGCAAAGGTCAGAATTAGTGCTCAAAGGTCAAATTTGACCATAACACAGATTGTGGGTACTGTAAATTGGTAATTCATCAGTCTATTTCAAAATAAGTGGATATTTGACAAAAAAGGTGGAATGTGCAGGAATTTTTGCCCCATGGACAAATTTCTTGTTGAAAATAATTTTCTTTTGATTCAGCAAATAAAAACAACTGATAATAAAAAGGGTATGACCTGTTATTTGTTACAGGCATCAAAAAAGTAACACATTCTAGCATACCAAGTTTTTTTTCATAATTTATTAGATTAATGATTAATAAAGTATTTATCAAAATAAAAAGGCAAAAAATTCACAAAATTTCTAAAGGAACTGTTTGGAATATATTATTTTATATTTTAACAAAGCCGGTAACAAAATATTATGCAAAGTAAATATTGATAACATTTGATAAGTAATGAACACAATTCAGGTTTTCATTTTAGTTTTCATACATGTGGCCTTGTAATGCTTGCACTTGAGAAATAATTTATAGGATATACTTTAGTTTAAACCTATTTATTTTAGCTCGATTGAATTTAAAGTACTTACTACATCTTTGAAACGCTCTCGAGTCCATTTCCTGGGCCTAGAACCAGTACTTGGTGTCTTTTGGGGAGATCTAAAGAATGCTCCCACAGTGGGGATCCAACCCGTGACCTCCCGGTCGCTAGGACCATATCCATTACACCACGGCGACCTCATTGACACCACCGCGACCTCATATTATACAACATCAATAGGTACAAAAGAGAAATCAGATAAACTGCAATCATTATGAGTAGATCCTAAATGTGTAGCGACATGTGAAATAGGATTTATTGAACAGTTTTTTTATATTAAATCTATGGCTATTCATTCTACGGGATACATTTTGATTAGTTTGCCCGACATATTGTTTACAGCAATTTTTACATGTTATCAGATATATAACATTATGTGAAGTACAATCAACAATTGATGTTTTTGAAAACAATCTAGATCGTTTATGCAAAGAAACATTTTGGATACATACCGTAAATTAAAAACTATGATTCCTAAAGGTCTTAATAATAAACTGCTTTATAACATATAGACTTTAAGCAAAATTCCCATATACATTTGATGTTTTCCTATAACACTGTCCTTTCATAAATTATATTATATATTTACTAATAGGCTGGTGCATCAAGATTGATCCAGCATTGTATATTGTAATATTATGGGTGTAATATTATGTGTTATATATTTTTTCCGCCAGACGATGTAACGTTTATGTATGACATTGACATTACTTCCTATATTTTTGTTTACTACTGATGAAGGCTATAGCCGAAACATCCAGACTTGCATTTCAACAGATCAGCTGTAAGAATCATTTGCCCAATTTTAATGATACTTAGGATTGTCAAGTTGGATGTTGTAAGGTACATTTATTAAACGTGAAGTACATGTACGTAAATAAACAAAATCAAAGTGTTTGTACTGATTATCATATTTTATGTCCCCAGGTATATAAGTTTGAGGAGAACTACGCGCAGGCTCTGGAAGGTTTCTCCCACGCCTCCCTGCTGGACCCTGGCTGGAGGGAACCCCTCATTCAGGAACAGCGCTTGCTCACCTACCTATCCAGCGTTGCAGAGATGGTCGAAGAAAAGGTAAGCTTTCATACTTTTACCATACATTGTAAATGTAATAATTCTGGCTTGTTTGGTCGAAACCTTAATTTCGACAAAGCTTAAAAGACCCTGTTAGCCTTGTTCTGGAAAAATCGGGCTTTATGCTTGAAAGGGCTATCCCAGTCTGCACAGGTTAAATAAGGATGACGATTTCGGCCTCTACTGTATTTTTAACCAGGTTTTCCGAAGGAAAAATCTGGTTATTAGATTGGCAAATGTTGGCGGGTGGGCGGAACAAGCTTGTCTGGGCCATAACTTTGTCGTTCATTGTGAGATTTTAAAATCATTTGGCACATTTGTTCACCATCATTAGATGGTGTGTTGCGCGAAAGAATTACGTCGATATCTCCAAGGTCAAGGTCACACTTTGAGTTCAAAGATAAAAATGACCATAATTGAGCTTGTCCGGGCCATTACTGTCATTCATTGTGAGATTTTAAAATCATTTTACACATTTGTTCACCATCATTGGACAGTATGTTGCACGAAAGAATTATGTCAAAATCTCCAAAGTCAAGGTCGCCACGACTAAAATAGATTTATTTTGAAACAAGGGGGGTAACTTTGAACAATCAGTTCAGTTTGAGTTGTCTCCCTTAATCAGACTTATTTTTATGCCCCCCTTCGAAGAAGAGGGGGTATATTGCTTTGCTCATGTCGGTCGGTAGGTCGGTCGGTCCGTCCACCAGGTGGTTTCCGGATGATAACTCAAGAACGCTTGGGGCTAGGATCATGAAACTTCATAGGTACATTGATCATGACTCGCAGATGACCCCTATTGATTTTAAGGTCACTAGGTCAAAGGTCAAGGTCACAGGTGAAGGTCACAGTTACTGAAAATAGGCATTATAAGGATTAAGCATGGTTCAAACAAGGGAAACAACTACGGTTTATGCATGTTCTTTTTATTACAGATTTGCCTCCCTTTAATTCATTCAAAATCTCATTTTACAGCAGAGATTCCAAATCTGACCTGTAAATGAGCCCCATATTTACTGCCAGTGCTAGGTTACCTTTTCCCATTTGATCATTCTTAAGTATTGGTATTGTAATGCTGCTACTGCTGCTGCTACTGCTACTGCTACTGCTACTACTACTACTACTACTACTACTACTTCTACTACTACTACTACTACTACTACTACTACTACTACTACTACTTCTACTACTACTACTACTACTACTACTACTACTACTACTACTACTACTACTACTCCCCCCAATTTTATTTCATCAGGTTGGTGGCAACCCTGATAAACTACATAGCAACTTCATATTTGGCTTACTGGGGGGCATTGTATTTCTCAAAGAAATCTTGTTTTTCAAATTGAAAACCTGGTTTTGTGACAATTTTGTCCCTTGTTTTTTAGCTCACCTGAGCACAACGTGCTCATGGTGAGTTTTTGTGATCGCCTTTTGTCTGTTGTCCGTCGTACGGCGTCAACATTTGTCTTGTTAACTCTCTAGAGTCCACATTTATTGTCCAATCTTCGTGAAATTTTGTCAGGAGATTGTTCTCTATGATATCTTGGATGAGTTCGAAAATGGTTACGTTTGCTTGAAAAACATGGCTGCCAAGGGGCGGGGCATTTTTCCTTATATGGCATTAGTAAAATCTTGTTAACACTCTAGAGACCACATTTATTGCCCAATCTTCATGAAACTAGGTCAGAAGATTTATCCCAATAATATCTTGGAAGAGTTCGAAAATGATGCCGGTTGGTTGAAAAACATGGCCGCCAATGGGCGGGGCATTTTTCCTTATATGGCTATAGTAAAACCTTGTTATCACTCTAGAGGCCACATTTATTTTCCGATCTTCATGAAACTTGCTGAGATGATTTGTCCCAATGATATCTTGGATGAGTTGGAAAATGGTAACATTTGCTTGAAAAACATGGCTGCCAAGGGTGGGGCATTTTTCCTTATATGGCTATAGTAAAATCTTGTTAACTTTCTAGAGGCCACATTATGAAGAAACTTGGTCAGAACATTCATATCAATGATATCTTGGACGAGTTCGAAAATGATGCCGGTTGGTTGAAAAAAATGGCCGCCAGGGGGTGGGGCATTTTTCCTTATATGGCTATTATAGTAAAACCTCGTTAACACTCTAGAGGTCACATTTATTTTCCGATCTTCATGAAACTGAGTCAGAAGATTTGTCCCAATGATATCTTGGATGAGTTCGAAAATGGTTTTGGTTTCTTTAAAAACATGGCCACCAGGGGGCGGGCCATTTTTCTTTACATGGCTATATATAGCTTTTGTAAAACCTTGTTAACACTCTAGAGGCCATATTTATTGTCCAATCTTAATGAAATATGGTCAGAAAGTTTGTCTTATTGATATCTTGGATAAGTTTGAAAATGGTTACATTTGCTTGAAAAACATGGCTGCCAATGGGAGGGGCATTTTTCCTTATATGGCTATAGTAAAATCTTGTTAACACTCTAGAGACCACATTTATAGTCCGAACTCGGTCAGAAGATTCATCCCAATAATATCTTGGACGAGTTAAAAAATGATGCGGGTTGGTTGAAAAACATGGCCACCACGGGGGTGAGGCATTTTTCCCTTTATGGCTATAGTAAAACCTTGTTAACACTCTAGAGGTCACATTTATTTTCTGATCATCATGAAAGTTTGTCAGAAGATTTGTCCCAATGATATCTTGGATGAGTTCGAAAATGGTTTTGGTTGCTTTAAAAACATGGCCATCAGGGGCGGGGCATTTTTTCATTATATGGCTATAGTAAAACCTTGTTAACACTCTAGAGGCCACATATTTATTGAAACTTGGTCAGAAGATTTGTCCCAATAATATCTTGTTATCTCAGGTGAGCAAATTTGGGCCTTTCAGGCCCATTTTTTATGAAATACCTCTTTTAAATAAAAAATTCCATAAAAGCGGAACACAGACGAAACATAGTCAACACAGGCTAATCTTGGATGACACTTTCTGTCTGGACTGCTTTTTATGCCCCCCTTGGAAGAAGAGGGGGTATATTGTTTTGCACATGTCAGTCTGTCCGTCTGTCAGTCTGTCCATCCACCAAATGGTTTCCGAATGATAACTCAAGAACGCTTAGGTCTAGGATCATAAAACTTCATAGGTACAATGATCATGAGTGGCAGATGACCCCTATTGATTTTCAGGTCACTAGGTCAAAGGTCACAGAGACTTGAAACAGTAAAATGGTTTCCGGATGATAACTCAAAAACGCTTCGGCCTAGGATCATGAAACTTCATAGGTACATTGATCATGACTGGCAGATGACCCCTATTGATTTTCAGGTCACTAGGTCAAAGGTTAAGGTCAAAGTGACTCGAAACAGTAAAATGGTTTCCGGATGATAACTCAAGAAATCTTTGGCCTAGGATCATGAAACTTCATAGGTACATTGATCATGACTGGCAGATGACCCCTATTGATTTTCAGGTCACTAGGTCAAAGGTCAAGGTCACAGTGACTCGAAACAGTATAATGGTTTCTGAATGATAACTCAAGAATGCTTAGGCCTAGGATCATGAAACTTCATAGGTACATTGATCATGACTGGCAGATGACCCCCATGGATTTTCAGGTCACTTGGACAAAGGTCAAGGTAACAGTGACTCGAAACAGTAAAATAGTTTCCGGATGATAACTCAATAATGCTTAGGCCTTGGATCATGATACTTTATAGGTACATTGATCATGACTTGCAGATGACCCCTTTTGATTTTCAGGTGACTAGGTCAAAGGTCAAGGTCACTGATCTGAAGCAGTAAAATGGTTTCTAACGGATTCACACAATGGCTGCCACTACAACTAACTCCCCATTTTGAGGGCATGCGTGTTTTACAAACTGCCCTTGTTCTTATAGTAAATTCTTCCTTTACATGTAAAATTCCATACAAGTGGAGAGTGTAGTTCCCCAATAAATCTTACTTTGTACAATTATTTCAACTGGATTTAAGCATATTAACAGGACTTAAGTAGGTGAAACTGTATTTCATAATGTGGTCTTGTTTACTATTTCTATGAGGTCATGTACAGTTTATTTTAAAGGATATGAATCCCTATTACTCTAATATGGAAAATGCATGATCAACATGTGATCTTGCTAAAGCCCACCATTTGCAGAATGAGGCTTGTATAATTCTGGCTAAGTTGGCTTCTTTTTTATGTTCCCCAGAATATATTGGGGGACATAATGTTTTTGCCCTGTCTGTTGGTTTGTTTGTTGGTTTGCGTCAAATTTTAACATTTGCCATAACTTTTGCAATATTGAAGATAGCAACTCGATATTTGGCATGCATGTGTATTTCATGGAGCTGCACATTTTGAGTGGTGAAAGGTCAAGGTCATCCTTCAAGGTCAAATATATAGATCAAAATAACTAAACTTTAACATTTGCCATATCTTTTGCAATATTGAACATAGAAACTTCATATTTGGCATGCATGTGTATCTCATGGAACTGCACATTTTGAGTGGTGAAAGGTCAAGGTCAAAGGTCAAATATATGTGTCAAAATCGCTCATTTACTATACACTATAACTTCGTAACGACTTCTCAAATGCATATAGAGCTGCACATTTTAATTTGTACAATGTTAAGGTCAAGGTCATCGTGAAAGGTAAATTTTCATTTTAAATATGCCAAAACGTCAGTACCACTTTATACAGATACTTAATATTTTACATGCATGTGTTACGCATACAGCTGAACGTATTAATCGGTGATGTGTCAAGATCATCCTTCAAGGTCATATACTTAAAAATGCCTATACCTTTTTAACTATTGTACATAGCATGCCAAACATTTGCCATAACTTTTGCGATTTTGAACATAGCAACTTCATATTTGGCATGCATGTGTACCTCATGGAGCTGCACATTTTGAGTCGTGAAAGGTCAAGGTCATCCTGCAAGGTCAAGGCCATCCTTCAAGGTCCAAGGTCAAATATATGGGTCAAAATCGCTAATTTAATATACACTACATAGCATGCTAGGGGGGCAAAGTGTTTCTCAAATGCATCTTGTTTTAAATTGTTTAAATATTCTACATCCTAGGCAAAGTAATGTTGTCTGTCTAGGGCAAGGTTCGAGGTAAGCGTCTACAGACTCTTTCCCAGTCTCCACGTGACTCCGCCCTGGGTCCGTACGCAGGTGGAGGCTACACTAGCGCAGCAGGGAAGACGGTAAAGTTGATGCGATGCACGTTCAAGGATCTGGATGATGGTGTCAACCCGGAGAGGGTCGTACTGGGGAAAGTGGCCTGTACTGTGCCCACAGAAGAACTCGTTCCTTTGTATGTTGGATATTGATTTTGATAGGGCTTACTCTGCCATTTGCAAAATTAGTCAATGGCTACAAATTAGCAATTTAGCTCAAGAAATTTCCATTTAGCTTAATTTGTTAGGCCTGCAGATTTTTTTCCAAAATGCTTTCAGGTTCTGATCTTATTTGGTGTGAGCTTACCAACATGACTTTAAGATCTGCGGCTTCAAAGTGCAGTTTGGGGCATTGTGTTTCACAAAAACAGCTCTTGTCTCTTTTTTATAGCCCATTTAATTATCCCCAAAAAGACGGATTCTAATGTGATATGATATATTTAGCTGAATAAAACTTTTAGCAAGGGGAGGACCATTTTTATGCAAATTTTGATTTTGTCATTTTTTAACAAATATTTAGTCAATCTTTTTATTCCATGTCATTATTTCTTATAATACTTTCAAATCTTGTTCAAATAATATTCTTGACTTATAAAACAGCTCAATTCATGATATAGGTCTTCAGGTTAAAATCAGGAAATTTCATAGCTTAATAATGCAACATGTGCAAGAATTGCTAAAGATGATTCACTTCAATCCTTAATGCATTATAAACACTAACAACGTATGTTTTTACAAGGAATTCCTGCCACTATTGGCAATTATTGCCAAACGGTCACCATTTTTCCACCATGTTCACCATCCCCTGACATTGTAAAGTGAATTATGGGATAAGCTTGTATTTCACATCCAATGGAGACAGGAGGAATTCCATTGAACATGATCATTCTTGTAACCAGATACGCCAGTATCAGGCATTGGGCATTTACTGCTCCTGGGTAGCTTTAAGGATATCATGATTGCTAACGTTTGTCAGTTTGTGCATGCATTTCCTTTTTAGCTCATCTATTTTTTGAAAAAAAAATTATGAACTATTGTCATCACCTTGGCGTCAGCGTCTGCGTCCGGTTAAGTTTTGCGTTTAGGTCCACTTTGCTCATAAGTATCAATGCTATTGCATTCAAACTTGGTACACTTACTGACTATCATAAGGGGACTGGGCAGGCAAAGTTAGATAACTCTGGCGTGCATTTTGACAGAATTATGTGCCCTTTTTATACTTAGACAATTGAAAATTTTGGTTAAGTTTTGTGTTTAGGTCCATTTTATTCCTTAAGTATCAAAGCTTTTGCTTTCATACTTGCAACACTTACTAACTATCATAAGGAGACTGTGCAGGCAAAGTTATGTAACTCTGACTGGCATTTTGACAGAATTATGTGCCCTTTTTATACTTAGAAAATTGAAAATTTGGTTAAGTTTTGTGTTTAGATCCACTTTATTCCTAAAGTATCAAAGCTATTGATTTCATACTTGCAACACTTACTAACTGTCATAAGGGGACTGTGCAGGCAAAGTTATGTAACTCTGACTGGCATTTTGACGGAATTATGGACCCTTTATACTTAGAAAATTGAAAATTTGGTCAAGTTTTCTGTTTTGGTCCACTTTACCCCTAAAGTATCATAGATATTGCTTTCATACTTGGAACACAAGCAAACTATCATAAGGGGACAGTAAATGACAAGTTTTACAGAATTATGGCCCTTTTTTGACTTAGTAACTTTGAATATATGGTTAAAATTATAGTTTAGATCCACTTTTTTTTTAACGATCATCTAATAAATGGCCATCACACCCTCACACTATACCCCCCCCAATTTTTCTTTTTTGAAACATGGTTAAAAAACACAAATATTTATTTTTATTATTTTATTTTTGAAATACCGTCCAACCTTCCCACCCAAGAATCCCCACCCACAAAAAAAAATTTTTTTGTTTTGCATTTTTTTTTTTGCATTTTTGGAAGATAATGTAATAAATGACCACACCCCCACACTATACACCCCTCTCCACTACACCCCTCCCTCCTTTGTGATTGAAATTGAGATAGGTCCCTACACCTTTAAAAAGAAAAATAGATGAGCAGTCTGCACTTGCAAGGCGGTGCTCTTGTTTGTCTTAAGACTTGACCTCTTGTACTGCAGGGCAGATTTTTATGAAGCTTCACAGGAATTTTCTTTTACAGTTTTTATTCTCTGAATACCCTATTTGAAAGTTGTTCAAATCATTCTGTTCCGTTTAGTGCAGGTCACCGGGGCGCACAATAGATTTATATAGGACAAATAATTTAAAAGTCTAATTCCTTAAACGAACAAAGGTCAAAAGTGTAACATTTGGTATGGTGTAATATAAATATGGCTTAAGCTCAATAACTCTAGTTTGGATTCAGGTTTTGCACTGAAACTGCATGTGCCAGTAGCTTACATGCAGACTAAGTGTGATTTCGCATATTGTACCAAGTAGGTCAAGGTCACTGTTACTACACTACGTCTAGCGCGATTTCTGCCATCCACATCGCATCACTGTGATTCAGCCCAGAGTGGACAATTACTATCTCACCACGATACACCGTTGAACACGGTGATTTTGCCGTGGCGAATTGCGGTGTCAGTCTCGGCGTTATCGGGAAATTGATCTCACAGTGGACCACCGCGATAGCGGTGGTACACCACGGTCTAGGTGGTTCGCGGTGAAATACATGTGCAACAACAACATTATACAACTGTACGGTCTGCAATATCGAAATGTAAATGCTCATTCACATATCGAAATGTACATGCTCATTCACATTGCAGATCGTATAATGTTGTTTTTTTAACTTTGTATGTACATGTATTACATGCACTTCATAATAAAATCACCGAATGTTCAACTCTTTTTAGTCTCGTGTTTGCCCTCTTTACAGAATCATTGACATGTCTTACATGGAGCCTAAGTATAGTTTGCGTTTCATGCTTCAGGTTTTGTTATCCCCCGCCAGAGGCAGAGGGATATTGTTTTTGCGTTGTCCGTCCATCTGTCCGGCCGGCACTTTTGTGTCCGGAGCCATATCTTGGAAGTGCTTTGGCGGATTTCATTGAAACTTCGTATGAGTATATATATTCATAAGAGGATGATGCACGCCAAATGGAATTGTACACCATCTGTTAAAAATAGAGTTATGGCCCTTTGTATCTTGAAAAAATGCTTTTTACTATAGGCACTTTTATGTCCGGAGCCATATCTTGGAAGTGCTTTGGTGGATTTCATTGAAACTTGGTATGAGTATATGTATGCATAAGAGGATGATGCACGCCAAATGGCATTGTACACCATCTGTTAAAAACAGAGTTATGGCCTTTTGTATCTTGAAAAAATGCTTTTTACTATAGGCACTTTTGTGTCCGGAGCCATATCTTGGAAGTGCTTTGGCGGATTTCATTGGACCTTGATATGGGTATATATATGCATAAGAGGATGATGCAAGCCAAATGGAATTGTATACCATCAGTTAAAAACAGAGTTATGGCCCTTTGTATCTTGAAACAAGAAATATCTTTAAAAAAGATATACGGCGTTGATTGTGGTCGATGTTTATGAACGATCAAAAGTTATCTCTATGAGATAAAAAGTAGCGGATGCCTTTTTTCTGCGCAGTTCTTAGCTACATCACAAGCAAATCAATTACGGGGTGTTGCGCCAGATTTCGTGGCTTATTTTGCTTTATGTGATATTATTACTCAGATATCTATATTTACAGAATAGAAAAACACAAGAAACATGAAAATAAACGAGTGCATATAGGTCAGCCGGCAATACTCGAATCTTATTTAATTGCATAATTATAGTATAGTGAATTATTGTGCTCATGCTTAATAAACTGGTCTAAATGGATAAATATTTCTAATTAATTTTATCAAAATTGGTCCTTATCATGCAAATGTTGAAAACATATTAAAAATCGATGATTGACATACCAAAATAATATCGTCGAATATCTTTATTTAGTATCTTTCTGATCAAAACAGACTTCAAGTGCACAAAGTTTACGAGACGGCGTTTATATAAAGATTTCTGTAACTGACCGCAAACTGACCTTGATACCTTGCGGATTGGAATGTAATGCATTAAAGTTAGGTAACAATTCTGCTGCTGAAACTACGGCTTTTTACGCCAACTGTACACGACCAAGGCAACAGCTGTGCCTAAAATATTGATATATAAAACTAGCATAGATTCCAATTTTTTCCTTCAATGAAAAGATCGCAACCCCTTCTGCGAACTCAGGTGATGAACTGTATATAAACTCTGACGTTCACACACTGACCGCGAATTGACCCGAAACCTTGCGGGTTGAAATGCAATGCAAGTAAGTACTAAATATGAGAATATAGCCTTCAGTATAAACGCTTTTGCGCTGGTAATTCTCTGAAAATAAAAGGTGAACGCACAAACTGTATTTATGTCAAAAATTGATTGTAAAACTGTTCTATCTATTGAGCCTTTTCATAAGAGATAAAATTGTTTCATGCAGTAAAACAGTGTTACAAAGACGCGGATATGTTTCCAATGTTCTGGTGTTATACTCAAATCAGCCAATGGAATAAATGAAGTGTATTCATTCGTACCGAGCCGCGGGAAATTTTATTTGAATATTATTGGACACTTACAAAGGTCAAGTCAGGGTGAAAAGCTGGCTTAATACAGCTTACGCCGAAAAATGCTTTTTACTATAGACACTTTTGTGTCTGGAGCCATATCTTGGAAGTGCTTTTGGCAGATTTCATTGAAACCAGAGGCGGAGGGATATTGTTTTGGCGCTGTCCGTCACTTTTGTGTCAAGAGCCTTATCTTGGAAGTGCTTTTGCGGATTTCATTGAAACTTGGTATGAGTATATATATTGATAATAGGATGATGCACGCCAAATGGCATTGTACACCACCGGATAATAACAGAGTTATGGCCCTTTGTATCTTCAAAAAAATGCTTTTTTAGTGTCAAATATAACACTTTTGTGTCCAGAAGTATATAGGCGGAGGATATCAATTCAACGAATTTGCTTGTTTCAATTGTTTCTGCATAAAGTTTCCCTTGTTGTTCTTAATTAAAGATTTGTTTTTTGTTAACCTTTCGAAAACCCTTGCTCGTTTGTGTACATATAGCTCGCCAACAATAACATACATACATGTTACATCTTAGTCATGCGAAAAGATCAGTTGTGAGTTTGTATACCTGTTCTTTGTTCAATAACAAGTTCATTTTGAAACATACACTGTATGTAAAATAACGTAAAAAAATAAATCGTAATATTATGGTAAATATAGATTTACTTATTGTGTTACAATAATGCTGTGCATTGAGCAAATACAATGTATATCAAATTTATAAAGTATCGATAAGAAGTGTTGTTAAGAAATGGCGGTGAATTTAACGAGTCATAATTTCAAATTTATCTTTTTTAAACGCCTGTTTAAAAAAAAACGGGACGTATTATAGTTTCACCTTGGCGGCGGGCGGGTGGGTGGGCAGGCGGTCGGCGTCCACAGCAGTTTCCACTCTCTCATTCAAATAGTTTTTATCCGATCTTCACCAAACTTAGTCAGAAGTTGTATCTAGACAATAACTAGGTCAAGTTCGAATATGGGTCATGCCGGGTCAAAAACTAGGTCACAGGGTCACTTAGTGCATTTCAAGCATTTAGCATGGTGTCCGCTCTCTAATTGAAGTAGTTTTAATCCGATCTTCACCAAACTTGGTCAAAAGTTGTATCTAGAAATATTTAGGTCAAGTTTTAATATGGGTCATGCCGGGTCAAAAACTAGGTCACAGGGTCACTTAGTGCATTTCAAGCATTTAGCATGGTGTCCGCTCTCTAATTGAAGTAGTTTTCATCCGATCTTCACCAAACTTGGTCAAAAGTTGTATCTAGACAATATTTAGGTCAAGTTTTAATATGGGTCATGCCGGGTCAAAAACTAGGTCACAGGGTCACTTAAACCATTTCAAGCATTTAGCATGGTGTCTGCTCTCTTATTGAAGTAGTTTTCATCCGATCTTCACCAAATTTGGTCAGAAGTTGTGTCTAGACAATGTCTTCATGTAGGTCAAGTTCAAATATGGGTCATGCCAGGTTAAAAACTAGGTCACGAGGTCACTTAGTGCATTTCAAGCATTTAGCATAGACTCCACTTTCTAATTGAAGTAGTTTTCATCAGATCTTCACCAACTTTGGTCAGAAGTTGTGTCTAGATGATATGTAGGTCAAGTTCAAATATGGGTCATGGTAAAGTTATTAAGTTGTCCAAAGCCTTAAAAGGGGCGTATCTTGTGACAGTTTGGCACTCTTGTTAAAACTGTTTTACTCTTTTATTTCAGATTATTTCGGAAAATAATGAATAAAGTAACAACGCTGACAAGTTTTTTTATTATTAATATTTTAAACATGCATTTAAATACTGATTATGTTGTAAATATGATTTTGTTATACATGTATATGTATGCCTATTTATTGTACATGTGCCGTATTACAAAACGAATAAAACGCTTGTTTTCTTACGAAATAATGATGGAGAATTTGATGTCTACATAATTTACTATATCAAATGAAATGGAGAATTTGTTGTTTACATTTATTTACACATAACAGAACAGATGGTATTTGAACGCATCTTCTCACTTCTGTCGGTATTTTCTATTGCAATCAAAACAAATATTCATCTACTAGATAAGACGGCGATATATTTTGATATAATTAGGTTAATTGGTAAATAACGAAACTCTAATTTGACATTCACAGAAACTAATTACCAATAAACAGATCTTTTATAATAAATATAGTAATTATAAACTCTAAATGGGAGTCACTAAAATAGTCAAAATCAAATTACACGTAACATGTTGATATGTAATTATTGGCAAGCTATACGTGCACAAATGAGAAAGCATTTCCAAAATTTTAAATAAACAACAAGTAAATCTTCACGCAGAAACTGTAGAAACAAAACATAAAGTACATCACGCTCGATGTACGACATGTCAAATGATTCTGGAACGAGGGTAAACAATAGAAAATAATGACGATTGTTAACAATCAAGTTACAATGTATAAAAATGTACATACAAATGTAACAAAACATTCTAGATCTTTGCAAAAATTATACGGTCTGCAATATCGAAATATACATGTTCATTCACATTTACCTGTATTTCACCGCAAACCACCGAGGCCGCGGTGGTCCACCACAATCACGGTGGTCCACCGTGAGATCGATTTCCCGATAACGCCCCCAGTGTTCAGCCACTGTTGACGCGATCTATCATGGTGGAAAGATTTTCCACGCTCACGAAAAATTGTCCACGGTGGGAGTGTGGTGGATGGCAAAAATCGCGCTAGACGTAGTGTAACTAAGTTTGGATGGAGGTATTGCTCTAATATTTTGTGTGCAGGTTGTTTAAAACAGAGCTATGATAGCAGTACATTTTGGCTGGTCAGATAAAGGTGCTATGATAGCAGTACATTTGGGCTGGTCAGATAAAGGTGCTATGATAGCAGTACATTTGGGCCGGTCAGATAAAGGGGCTATGATAGCAGTACATTTGGGCCAGTCAGATAAAAGTGCTATGATAGCAGTCAGATAAAGGTCAAGCTATGATAGCAGTACATTTGGGCCTGTCAGATAAAGGTCAAGCTATGATAGCAGTACATTTGGGCCGGTAAGATAAAGGTCAAGCTATGATAGCAGTACATTTGGGCCAGTAAGATAAAGGTCAAGCTATGATAGCAGTGCATTTGGGTCAGTAAGATAAAGGTCAAGCTATGATAGCAGTGCATGATAAAGGTCAAGCTATGATAGCAGTACATTTGGGCCAGTCAGATAAAGGCCAAGCTATAATAGCAGTACAATTGGGTCAATAAGATAAAGGTCAAGCTATGATAGCAATACATTTGGGCCAGTCAGATAAAGGCCAAGCCATGATAGCAGTACATTTGGGCCAGTCAGATAAAGGTCAAGCTATGATAGCAGTACATTTGGGCCAGTCAGATAAAGGCCAAGCTATGATAGCAGTACACTTGGGCCAGTCTGATAAAGGCCAAGCTATGATAGCAGTACACTTGGGCCTGTCAGATAAAGGTCAAGCTATGATAGCAGTATGTTTGGGCCTGTCAGATAAAGATCAAGCTATGATAGCAGTACATTTGGGTCAGTAAGATAAAGGCCAAGCTATGATAGCAGTGCATTTGGGCCAGTCAGATAAAGGTCAAGCTATGATAGCAGTACACTTTGGCCAGTCAGATAAAGGTCAAGCTATGATAGCAGTACACTTTGGCCAGTCAGATATAGGTCAAGCTATGATAGCAGTACACTTTGGCCTGTCAGATAAAGGTCAAGCTATGATAGCTGTACGTTTGGGCCTGTCAGATAAAGGTCAAGGTCGCTCTTACTAAAGAAAGAAATGTTTCTGCTAAATGGGCTAATGTGGTTAATGTTTTTTGTGCAAAAGTGTTGACATAGGGGTTCCTTAATCCCATTTTCAAACAAATTTGAATACAAAAACTACAAATACATGATGTTAGTATTAATTTCAATCCATAGTTGAATTTCTCTGCTCAGAAACCTCACTTACCAAAGTTGTTCAGGATTGTGGAATCCTTTCTAAGTAAAATAATCTGCATTCATGCAGCACTAAACTAGTATTTGTCATATGTTGCTGATATCTATTTGCCTGCTTGATGTTGGTAACATATTACCTGGTGCAAGAGGTAATACCATGTAGTTGATATTATGCTTCTTAAATATCGCAGGAAATAGATATGCTGTTGGTTCAAATGCCCACATGAATATGACAGCACTCTCTATAGAACGTTATCAATCTCTGTTTCCGGCACATTTTGCATGTTACATGAGGCAGAACCGTGAGCAGTGCGCTCCATATTTGGATATAAGGATGTGTTGTGTCCAGACCATTTTGCATGTTACATGAGGCAGAACCGTGAGCAGTGCGCTCCATATTTGGATATAAGGATGTGTTGTGTCCAGACCATTTTGCATGTTACATGAGGCAGAACTGTGAGCAGTGCGCTCCATATTTGGATATAAGGATGTGTTGTGTCCAGACCATTTTGCATGTTACATGAGGCAGAACCGTGAGCAGTGCGCTCCATATTTGGATATAAGGATGTGTTGTGTCCAGACCATTTTGCATGTTACATGAGGCAGAACCGTGAGCAGTGCGCTCCATATTTGGATATAAGGATGTGTTGTGTCCAGACCATTTTGCATGTTACATGAGGCAGAACCGTGAGCAGTGCGCTCCATATTTGGATATAAGGATGTGTTGTGTCCAGACCATTTTGCATGTTAGGTTAGGCAGAACCGTGAGCAGTGCGCTCCATATTTGGATATAAGGATGTGTTGTGTCCAGACCATTTTGCATGTTACATGAGGCAGAACCGTGAGCAGTGCGCTCCATATTTGGATATAAGGATGTGTTGTGTCCAGACCATTTTGCATGTTAGGTTAGGCAGAACCGTGAGCAGTGCGCTCCATATTTGGATATAAGGATGTGTTGTGTCCAGACCATTTTGCATGTTACATGAGGCAGAACCGTGAGCAGTGCGCTCCATATTTGGATATAAGGATGTGTTGTGTCCAGACCATTTTGCATGTTACATGAGGCAGAACCGTGAGCAGTGCGCTCCATATTTGGATATAAGGATGTGTTGTGTCCAGACCATTTTGCATGTTACATGAGGCAGAACCGTGAGCAGTGCGCTCCATATTTGGATATAAGGATGTGTTGTGTCCAGACCATTTTGCATGTTAAGTTAGGCAGAACCGTGAGCAGTGCGCTCCATATTTGGATATAAGGATGTGTTGTGTCCAGACCATTTTGCATGTTACATTAGGCAGAACCGTGAGCAGTGCGCTCCATATTTGGATATAAGGATGTGTTGTGTCCAGACCATTTTGCATGTTACATGAGGCAGAACCGTGAGCAGTGCGCTCCATATTTGGATATAAGGATGTGTTGTGTCCAGACCATTTTGCATGTTACATGAGGCAGAACCGTGAGCAGTGCGCTCCATATTTGGATATAAGGATGTGTTGTGTCCAGACCATTTTGCATGTTACATGAGGCAGAACCGTGAGCAGTGCGCTCCATATTTGGATATAAGGATGTGTTGTGTCCAGACCATTTTGCATGTTACATGAGGCAGAACCGTGAGCAGTGCGCTCCATATTTGGATATAAGGATGTGTTGTGTCCAGACCATTTTGCATGTTACATGAGGCAGAACCGTGAGCAGTGCGCTCCATATTTGGAAATAAGGATGTGTTGTGTCCAGACCATTTTGCATGTTACATGAGGCAGAACCGTGAGCAGTGCGCTCCATATTTGGATATAAGGATGTGTTGTGTCCAGACCATTTTGCATGTTACATGAGGCAGAACCGTGAGCAGTGCGCTCCATTTTTGGATATAAGGATGTGTTGTGTCCAGATCATTTTGCATGTTACATGAGGCAGAACCGTGAGCAGTGCGCTCCATATTTGGATATAAGGATGTGTTGTGTCCAGATCATTTTGCATGTTACATGAGGCAGAACAGTGAGCAGTGCGCTCCATATTTGGATATAAGGATGTGTTGTGTCCAGATCATTTTGCATGTTAGGTTAGGCAGAAATGTGTACAATACTCTCTATAACTCGGATTCAAATATTTGATTTTGTAAGAAAATAATTTATATGCTGCATAAAAACTAAAATTGAATTATATAGTCACATCAAATGTTTAGATTAGTTTAAACCTATTTCTTTTAGCTCCACTGGATCAAAAGCCTCAGGCCTATTGAAATGCTCTCAACATCCACGACGTCCTAAAAATGTTAAAAAATCAAATGTTTGTGCAGACAACTGTATTAATTGTACTGTATAAGGAGTCATTACCATCCAATGACCATACAACTATAAAATACTCTATATTTGAACATTTCTATCTCCGTTTCCAGCACATTTTGCATGTTAGATGAGGCAGAGACGTGTGTGCCGGTCAATGTGTATAATCTGGCCCAGGGGTCAGGGGTCAAAATAGGGGACACAGTCGCGATTCCTGAACCCTTCCTACAGCACGTCAGGGTCAGCCATAAGGGAAAGGTAATTTGTACCTACAAACCTTGGTTTTGGGAAACTTGACTTAATGCATTTGTGCAAAGTGTTGTCCCATTTTAGCCTGTGCAGTCTGCACAGGCTAATTGGGACAACACTTTCGGTCTTAAGTGGATTTTTTATTCTATTTGCAACGCAAATAGGCTTTTGTTATACTGCATTTCAAAATCACAGGGGAAACGGTTGTCTTTTTCCAAGCTTTCCCTGATTTTGGGCAGACAAAATAGATATTTAATATAGTATTTTGTAATTCTTACAATTTTTCATTTATAAACTTTTTTCTAACATTTTCTTTCAAGAACATTGCTTACAACATTTTAATATAGTGAATTTTTCTAAGACCGTTTTACGTGAAAAAACGTTCTTAGAAACTAAAACAATTAGCTTTCGTAAAACAATTCTGTTATTTGCAAAAGCAAGTTATTTTTAGAAAATTACCATCTACAAGGCAAACTTAAAAGAATTACATCCCTTGAAAACAAAGTAAGACAATTATATAACTGCTTCATGTAAGGTAGGGGGCTTATATTGCTTGGCAATAGTCTTGTTCTTCATAAAAAAATCTTTTTGATAGACTTTTACATTTTCATTTAGACAACTAATCCTTTAACATTTACTTCAGCAGAAACTTCCCTGTATCTTGCAAATAGAATTTCAACGCCATCAGCGCTCTCTTGTTAAAAAGAGACTTCCTATAAACAATAAACTCCAGAATGGCGGAGAGTGTATTCCCTGATTAGCCAAATCTGGGACAATACTTTACTCCCATGCATTAAGCCCAGTTTTCTTAGAAGAAAAATCATTCCAACAACTGCTTATTTTGTTTTTCATATTTCATATTCTTCAAACATTGTAAACTAACTACTTATTTGAAATTTTAGGTTCTCCATAAATTGTTTTATGACCAGGGCAATGAATTCAGACATTGTGGGAAAGAAATGGAAAACTCACATGTTAAAAAGAATTCTATATTGTTAACAAAGCTGCAACATGTTTATTCATAATGTAATAAGTATGCATATATGTAAGCGCTTATATTGTTACAGATGGCTTGTTCTATTTTTGCAAGGGTTTCATGTAAATATTGCAAATAACATGTGATTAATGAAAGTACGTGTTTTTCATATCTAATTTCCAATGGCAATATAAACTTAATGTAAAAAACAAAACATGACCCTTAAAAGAGCTACTATGTACTATAACCTCTTATATTACATAACGTAAGCATACAAAATATTTAAAACTTCTTTCCAGGAATTTGACTACAAGAGCATACGAGTCAGTACGCCGGTCGTGCTAGTTGTGAATGGAAGAAAACTTGGCCGTGACAAACAAGTTGGCACTGTCCTTGTTGTAAACAATCTCCTTGACTGAGAAACTACTTGAGAAAGAGAGAAAATATTGGTGGGAAATGTATAACAGAAAGCTGAGATTTTGTTATCATTGCACTGACTTCTCAACAATAAAGACTGTTGTGAGAAGATAAAGCTGAAACACACTATTTTCCTATTTGCAATAAGCATGCAATACTGTAAGTGTAGACTGAATCTGCTTCTGCTTAGCACAAAATTACTTTCAGAAATTCTTTAAAAAAAATAGATTTATCAAGTTATAAGCATGGAACTGTTGTACCGGTATTACATTTTTTAGTAAGATAATTTTCACAAACATCAAAAAAGCAGATCAGATCAATAAATTGTCTCTGGTTCTCAGATGAGCACACCAGGGCCTGTGGCCGTCTTGTTTGTCTCACTCATTGCTTGGGAACTTGTACATCTCTGGGATACGACAATTGCAAACAAATTTTCAAACATTACTTTGTCCTTGACACAATTTGAAATCATGAACAATTTTTATTCAGTATCATAAAGGAAGTTTTTCATTGATCTCAATCATATATATGTATATATATTGCATTATGTTCATATCCACAAGTATGTTCTTTTTTATAGTACAAGGTGGGAAGTAGAAAGGCATAAATATCTTCATCAGATCCTGTAAATCCAACATGTATTAATCATGTATGATAAAACAAGCAAGATTGCTTCATAATACTGTAAACGTATAGAAATTCGTTGGTATGAAAATTCGTGGTTTAATAAAAAACAACTACTTCGTTGACACGTAATTTCCTGGATTTCACATTTTCGGGGAAGACTTACCGTCATAATAATTAAACTTTTATTAAAATAACTAGAGTAATAACGAAGCATAATCAGCTAATCTGTGTTGACAGCAAGACTTGATGTTAATGTGCACTTAAGCATGAAAGTGTTGCCGATAATTGCCGATAAGAGCAATAAAGCGGCGCACTTGTGGGTCCCCGCTCGCTAATTGCCATCAATGTTGTTTTGACAATGTTTGCAATACTCAGCGCAATCTGTCCCCTAGTAGTAACAATTGAGTAATAAGGTCCCAAAAATACACGTGTGAAAACTGTTATGTCTCTTTTAACTTTAATTGGCACTAATTGACATACGTGATAAATCTGCAAACTGTTAATATGACGACGTCACAAAAAAGAGAACAATCATTGATGTACAGTTTAAAAACCGTTCTTGATTTAAAAAAGTATTATTACCCAAACACTTTACATTTTTAATCCGGAAATGTTACTTACCCGGTAGTCAAATTATAGTGAAATGTGACCAACTGAAGTGAAGTTACTATTACAAAAAACAAATATCTCGGATAACCGACCACGAAAGAAAATGTCTGAAATGACCGATTCGGATTAAAAATGTATACATAATCGTTGGTACTTGAATTCGTGGTTCAGCAGGCCAACGAAATCCACGAAAATTCGTACCCCACGAAATTTAATGGTTTTACAGTATATTGTTATGATGTACCAGTATACACACAACAATTGAAACTTGATTATATAAGGATAATCATTTTAAAGATATGGATTTACTATTTGCCTGATAGATATGGATTTACTATTTGGCTGATAGATATGGATTTACTATTTGTCTGATAGATATGGATTTACTATTTGCCTGATAGATATGGATTTACTATTTGCCTGATAGATATGGATTTACTATTTGCCTGATAGATATGGATTTACTATTTGTCTGATAGATATGGATTTACTATTTGCCTGATAGATATGGATTTACTATTTGTCTGATAGATATGGATTTACTATTTGTCTGATAGATATGGATTTACTATTTGCCTGATAGATATGGATTTACTATTTGTCTGATAGATATGGATTTACCATTTGCCTCATAGATATGGATTTACTATTTGCCTGATAGATATGAATTTACTATTTGCCTGATAGATATGGATTTACTATTTGCCTGATACCTCCCTTACAGGCACCTCGACTTTGCTTCATTTTCGATCTTATAAAATGGATATAAATCGACCTTCAGGATTTTAAAACAAAATCTGAAAAGAAATTAGATGCATGTCATTTTTATTTGCTTTAATTATAAGACTTCATGTATTCTGTTTCTTTCTTTTTTAATTGTTTATTGAGTCTCAAATTATATCAACTAAGCTTTATTTATACATTATAGATTCTTATTGTGTGAAACATTCAACTTATGTTCAACTTAAAAAAACTCTCATAACATACAAGTGCTGTTTCCTGTTCATATATCAAGACACTTACAAGCTAACGTATGCAGTGTATATATCATTGTTAAACAATCCTTCATGTTATGTCAGACTATTGACATAATAGATATGACATAAAAGTTTTTGTTTTACTTCTGGATGTGTCTTTTAAACAGCATTCAGGTTATACAATTGTTGTTTTAACACTTAAATAAATCTATCTTTATCTGTTGATTGTGTAATATTATTATAAAGCACTTGTTAAAGGAATGTAAAGAGACATTTTTGTCATTGCTATGACAAATAAGGAAGTAATATGAGCTGCGTTCTTGGAAACCTTGGTTTAACGCATGTGAGTAGTGTTTTAAAAAATTAGCCTGTGCAGTCTTCACAGGTATGTACATGACATGTTTGCAAATGGTACAGTTAAGTAGTTTCACCAAGTGCTGTTGAGTTATAATATAACTAAATGTATTTCTTGAAGACAAAATAGATTAAAGTGAGATACTTGTCAATTAATTGTATTAGAACTTATGCCATTCAAGCATTTTCAGTGTGCATGGGCATTCATCTATCATTGTAAATCTTCATGAATTCTAACAGTTTTAATGTCCCCTGTTTCCTTTCATTGCTGTTTGTATTTGAGCCTCCCACTGGCAAAATGGGGCTAAATCCATGTGTAAAGTTTGGTCCCAGATTAACCCATGCAGTCTGTGTAAAGTTTGGTCCCAGATCAACCCATGCAGTCTACTAAATACATATGTAAAGTTTGGTCGCAGATTAACGCAGTCTGTGTAAAGTTTGGTCCCAGATCAACCCATGCAGTCTACTAAATACATGTGTAAAGTTTGGTCGCAGATTAACCCATGCAGTCTGTGTAAAGTTTGGTCCCAGATCAACCCATGCAGTCTACTAAATACATGTGTAAAGTTTGGTCCCAGATTAAGCCATGCAGTCTGTGTAAAGTTTGGTCCCAGATTAACCCATGCAGTCTGTGTAAAGTTTGGTCCCAGATTAACCCATGCAGTCTACTCATGCTTATTAGGGACCACACTTTCTGTTACACTGGATTTTTGCTAAGAATTGACTTCCTTTAAATGAAAAATACCTCAACAGCAGAAAGTTTTTTCCCTGATTAGCTGTGCATTCTGCACAGGCCAAACTGGAAGAACACTATGCACATGCATAAAGCCCCATTTTCCCAGAGCGAGGCTCAGTTGTTTCGTGTTGAGATCTTAAGTTGGCCTTTTTTATGTACTTTTTTTATTGTGTGTCGTATAGCTTCATTGCAGTTTATCAAAAGAATAAAACAGCCAATTTGAGGAATAAATGACCCTGTTGGAATTGCCTTTAATCTTGCATGGGCTTTCTATTTTTTACTGCACAAGGGATTTAAAAAAATATTCAGGGGTCAAAATAAATAATTCTATAAATTTGTTTTCGCTTCTTGGTAATTTTTGCATCTAAATGATGTAAAGGCAGATAATGTGAAGGAGTCAAAAGTAAAAAAAATTGTAAAATGCTTGCATAAAAAAGTGGGAATGCTTCAAATGAAATCCATGTAAAGGCTATGACTAAGGTTTTCATCCCCTTATAACGGTTATTCCTTTTTTGCTGACTTACTGGTTGTCTTATTAATTCAATAAGTTTCACCTGTATACAGTTATTCTGAAATGAATTATGAGATATGACATAAAAGTTTTTGTTTTACTTCTGGATGTGTCTTTTAAACAGCATTCATGTTATACAATTGTTGTTTTAACACTTAAATAAATTTAGCTTTATAGGAAATAGAAAGCTTCATTTTTAATTGTCTTTTGCACAAAATTCATACAGAACAAAACAAATGACTGACTTTATACAGTTTTTACCACATATTTGTATAAGTTATATATAATATTGTCCATTGTTTATGTTACATATCATTTAGAAATACCCAATATATGCGTTCCCAAAATCATGAACCAGATTGTCACATACTGCTACATACTGTGCTATTTATTTGAGTGATATTTTTGTGATTAACTTATTTTATTTGTGAATATTTTGATAGTGGAAATAAAACATGTAACATATTTATCAATATTTGTTGGTTTAATCTGCTTGCAACATAAAGTGTGAACGTATTGTTCAGTTAAATCATGTTAACTACATTTGCGATTATCATTGTGCACTTATTAAACAACAGGTTTCTATTTGAATGAAATATTAAAAATCACCTAATAGGAATATTGTTGCCCGAAAGTATCATTCACAAAAGAATAGTGTAGTTAAATTTTGCCATTATAATACTATTAACCTCCAAAACATGTTACGTTATTTCTCCAATCATCATAAAGAGAATTAACCACACCACAGACAGGAAAGAAGCTACAGAATATTAGGGCCCAGGGTGGGGTGGTTTTGTGATTAATATACCCTTAAAACATTTTTTATCAAAACAATAAATGTGAAATTCACTAAAGACAAAGGCTTTTGATGCCAAATTATTGTTAAGGTAATCGAAAACTTCGTAGTTGGTTTGGTGCATCGATTTTAATGAAATTTTGATTAAAGAAAAGCACGCCAAAGTCATTTCAATCTCAAACAGCACAACAAGCTCATTTCACACCCTCACCAGCACACCAAAGTCATTTCACACCCTCGCCAGCACACTAAGGTCATTTCACCCTCACCAGCACACTAAGGTCATTTCACACCCTCACCAGCACACCAAGGTCATTTCACACCCTCACCAGCACACTAAGATGATTACACACTCTAACCAGCACACCAAGGTCATTTCACCCTCACCAGCTCACTAAGGTCATTTCACACCCTCACCAGCACACCAAGGTCATTTCACACCCTCACTAGCACACTTAGGTCATTTCACACTCTAACCAGAACACCAAGGTCATTTCACCCTCACTAGCACACTAAGGTCATTTCACACCCTCACCAGCACACCAAGGTCATTTCACACTCTAACCAGCACACTAAAGTCATTTCACACTAACCAGCACACCAAGGTCATTTCACACCCTCACCAGTACACTAAGGTCATTTCACACCCTCACCAGCACACTAAGGTCATTTCACTCTCACCAGCACACTAAGGTCATTTCACCCTCACCAGCTCACTAAGGTCATTTCACCCTCACCAGCACACTAAGGTCATTTCACCCTCTACCAGCACACCAAGGTCATTTCACACTGTAACCAGCACACCAAGGTCATTTCACACTCTAACCAGCACACCAAGGTCATTTCACTCTCTAACCAGCACACTAAGGTCATTTCACTCTCTAACAGCATGCCAAGGTCAGTTCACACTCTAACCAGCACACCAAGGTCATTTCACACTTTACCAGCATGTCAAGGTCATTTCACACTATAACAAGCACACCAAGGTCATTTCACACTCTAACCAGCACACCAAGGTCATGTCATTCTCTAACAACACACCAAGGTCATTTCACACTCTACAAAGCACACCAAGGTCATTTCACGCTCTAACCAGCACACCAAGGTCATTTCACGCGCTTACCAGCACACCAAGGTCATTTCACACTGTAACCAGCGCACCAAGGTCATTTTACACTGTAACAAGCACATCAAGGTCATTTCACACTCTAACAAGCACACCAAGGTCATTTCACACTGTTACAAGCACACCAAGGTCATTTCACACTCTACAAAGCACACCAAGGTCATTTCAAACTATAACCAGCACACCAAGGTCATTTCACACTCTTACAAGCACACTTAGGTCATTTCACACTCCAACAAGCACACCAATGTCATTTCATTCTCTAACAACACACCAAGGTCATTTCACACTCTTAACAAGCACACCAAGGTCATTTTGCGCTCTAACCAGCACACCAAGGTCATTTCACACTGTAAACAGCCGACCAAGGTCATTTCACACTGTTACCAGCAAACCAAGGTCATTTCACACTGTAACCAGCACACCAAGGTCATTTCACACTCTAACCAGCACATCAAGTTTATTTCACACTCTAATAGTATGCCAAGGTCATTTCACACTGTAACCAGCACACCAAGGTCATTTCACTCTCTAACCAGCACACCAAGGTCATTTCGCACTCTAACAAGCAAACCAAGGTCATTTCACACTCTAACAAGCACACCAAGGTCATTTCATTCTCTAACAACACACCAAGGTCATTTCACACACTTAACAAGCACACCAAGGTCATTTTGCGCTCTAACCAGCACACCAAGGTCATCTCACACTGTAACCAGCAAACCAAGGTCATTTCACACTGTAACCAGCACACCAAGGTCATTTCACACTCTAACCAGCACATCAAGTTCATTTCACACTCTAATAGCATGCCAAGGTCATTTCACACTGTAACCAGCACACCAAGGTCATTTCACACTCTAACAGCATACCAAGGTCATTTCACACTCTAACCAGCACATCAAGGTCATTTCCCAGTCTTACCAGCACACCAAGGTCATTTCCCACTCTAACCAGCACATCAAGGTCATTTCCCACTCTAACCAGCACATCAAGGTCATTTCCCACTCTAACCAGCACACCAAGGTCATTTCCCACTCTAACCAGCACATCAAGGTCATTTCACACTCTAATAGCATGCCAAGGTCATTTCACACTTACTTCGTGCTTAATTCATTTCACACTCTCACTGCACGCTAAGGTCTTTTAACACTTGATGGCAAGCCAAGGTTTTAACAGGCACTTACAGCATGCGAAGTTTAATAGTATGTCAAGGTCATGTCACATTTACTTCGTGCTAAGGTTCTTTCACACTCTTACTGCACGCAAAGGTCAATTCACACTTAAAGGCAAGCCAAGGTTATTACAGGCCATTACAGCATGCCAAGGTCAATTCTTACTAGAGGGCAAGCAAAGGTTATAACAGGCTCTTACAGGCTGCCATGCCAAGGACATTTTAGTCTCTTACAGGATGTCAAGGTCATTTAAATCACACATCATGCCAATGTCATTTCACTCTTCAAAGCATGCTAAGGTTATTTAAATTGGCCTTTTCACAGATTTTTGCATATTTTGAATTTTGTCATTAAATGCTTTATTTGGATAAATGTAAACTTTGGATCCTAAAAGCTTCAGTGAAAAATCAAGAATAAAATTTAAAGAAGGAAAGAAATGTAGCTCGCACCGGGGCTCGAACCAGTGACCCCCCGAAGTCCTGGAGTAAAAACGCATTAGCCCTCTCGGCTATGCTGCTGAGTGTTAATGTATGACGTATTTTATACCTTATATAAGCAATCTTTGTAGTTTCTAAAATTTAAACGACAACAACAGAACTCTCCAAATTATTCAATCATTTCGAGTTGCAACGCTTTATAATTTTTAGGTTTTTAAATCGTCAAAAGATGCATATAATGGCTATATTAGACTATGGTAAATGTTCAATAATACTGTTTCCTCACAAATATCATAACTAAAACGATAATTTGCGAATCTAAAACAACTTTTTTCAATTTTGTCAATTTACCAAACCGTGAAAAGATCCCTTTAACTCTAACAGAATACCAAGGCCATTTTATGGTATACCAAGGTCATTTCACACTCTAACAGCATGCTAGGATCATTTCACATTCTAACATTAGGCCAAGGTCATTTCACACTCTAACAGCATGCCAGGATCATTTCACATTCTAACAGCATGCCAAGGTCATTTCACACTCTAACAGCATGCCAAGGTCATTTCACACTCTAACAGCAGGCCAAGAACATTTCACACTTTAATAACATGCCAAGGTCATGTTACACACTACAGCATGCCAAGGGCATTTCACACTCGAAATTAACATGCTAAGATCAGTTCACACTCTAAAAGCAAGCCAATGTCATTGAACATTCTAACATCATGCCAAGGTCATTTCACACTCTAATACCATGCCAAGGTCATTTCACACTTTAAAAGCATGCCAAGGTCATTTCACACTCTTACAGCATGACAAGATCATTTCACACTCTTAACAGCAGGTCAAGGTCATTTCACACTCATATAGCATGCCAAGGTCATTTTACACTCTTATAGCATACCAAGATCATTTCATACTCTTAACAGCAGGTCAAGGTCATTTCACACTCTTATAGCATGCCTAGGTCATTTCACACTTTTATAGCATACCATGATCATTTCATACTCTAAACAGCAGGTCAAGGTCATTTCACACTCTTATAGCATGCCAAGGTCATTTCACACTCTTATAGCATGCCAAGATCATTTCACACTCTTAACAGCAGGTCAAGGTCATTTCACACTCTTATAGCATGCCAAGGTCATTTCACATTCTAACAACAGGCAAAGGCATTTTAACTCTAATAGCGTAACCGTTTGCTAAGGCAATTTTAAACTTTAAATGTACCCCAAGGTCATTTAACACTCGGACAGAATGCCAAAGTCATTTAACACTGTAACAGAATGCCAAGGTCATTGCACACTAACAGAATGCCATGGTCACACTCTTTTTGCAAGCCAAGGTCATTCCAACCTCTAAAAGCATGACAAAGGTCATTTTACACTCTTACTGTCAGAATCATCACACTTCGTTTGAGGTATTAAAAATGATGATGAATAATTCTGGTGAAATGACAGCCATTATTTGTAAAATACTTATTTAAAAAATAGTCTTTGAACATGAAATGTATCGTCAATGTTCCTAGCGCAACAGCAGACGCTATTTACAAAATGAGCAATCTACTCCAAATGTCAAAATAGTAAATTATATTTCATTTAAAAAAGTTAACAATCATACACCCTACATACAGCAAACATACAGACATAATTACTTTGTCTACAATAATCTGGGACAGCCCTTGCACTATTAAACAAACAATAAATAAACTGGTTTTACAAACACAAAACAACAATATAGCACTGCAACTTAAATTGTTTTGTCAAATGCTTGAAAAGTCGAATTTTTTAAACAAATAATGTAAGTGACACTGTAATTTTTTTTGTATAGTGCCCAAGTAAACATCAGTAAAAAAAAATCAGAAATATGTGTGCAGACATCTTTGCTTAAATCCATCTAGGTTGTCAGCCTTGTAAAAAAATTGAAAATCCATGGTATAAGAAAAATATTCAGATGAGAAGCATCAGTTCTTCTTAAGAATGGAGATGATTCATCCTAGTTGATTTTCGGAATTACTTACACTATATATAAAAAAATGAATTACTATAGATATGTCTGCAGAACAATCAATGGGGATTTGAGAACAATTAAGAAATGTCCTAGCCAGAAGGCAATCCAATTTTGTCGGGATTAAAAGGATCTTTATGCAAAAGACAGACAATAATCTCTGCTTAGAAATACCATAATAGATCAAGAATTGGTTAACAAAAAACAACATGAGTATAGCTTGCCCAAATTAACCTGGCCCTGACATTGATGCATACAGAATACTGTTACGATGAAAATATTACTTTCCTTACAGTAAGCAATTTAAATGAATACCTCACTATTTATACTGGCCAAATTAAATTCCTGCAAAATGTGAATGAACAAACTGAATGCAAAGATAGAAAACAGTCCAATCGTATAATTTCTGCTAATGGAGTTAGCTAGTGTCAGGTTAATTTCTTCAAGCTGTATCGATAGGATGACCAAGACATTTTCCAACACTTTCATACATCTTGTTAAAATACTTCTTAATGTCAGTACATCAAAATATTTGACTATGCTGAAAAATATACGAGTAACAGTATCTGTAAGTTTCCACAAGTAACAGTATCTGTAAGTTTCCACAAGTAACAGTATCTGTAAGTTTCCACAAGTAACAGTATCTGTAAGTTTCCACAAGTAACAGTATCTGTAAGTTTCCACAAGTAACAGTATCTGTAAGTTTCCACAAGTAACAGTATCTGTAAGTTTCCACAAGTAACAGTATCTGTAAGTTTCCACAAGTAACAGTATCTGTAAGTTTCCACAAGTAACAGTATCTGTAAGTTTCCACAAGTAACAGTATCTGTAAGTTTCCACAAGTAACAGTATCTGTAAGTTTCCACAAGTAACAGTATCTGTAAGTTTCCACAAGTAACAGTATCTGTAAGTTTCCACAAGTAACAGTATCTGTAAGTTTCCACAAGTAACAGTATCTGTAAGTTTCCACAAGTAACAGTATCTGTAAGTTTCCACAAGTAACAGTATCTGTAAGTTTCCACAAGTAACAGTATCTGTAAGTTTCCACAAGTAACAGTATCTGTAAGTTTCCATTCAAAAAAGATTTATGATTGTAAGTAGGATTTCCTTTGTGTTTATATTCAAGCCTTGTTCTGGGAAAACTGGGCTTAATGCATGAGCATATAGTGTCATCCCAGATTAGCCTGTGCAGTCTGCACAGTCAGGAAGAACCCTTTCTACATTGCCTGGATTTTCATAAAGAAAATACTTCCTTTAAATGAAACAAGAGATGTGTTTGTCAGAAACACAATGCCCCCTATTGCGCCGCTTTGAAGCCATAAATTTGACCTTTGACCTTGAAGGATGACCTTGACCTTTCACCATTCAAAATTTGCAGCTCCATGATATACACATGCATGCCAAATATCAAGTTGCTATCTTCAATATTGCAAAAGTTATGAAGAAGGTTAAAGTTTTGGTTAAAGTTTTTGAATTTGTTTTTTTGACCTTTGACCTTGAAGGATGACATTGACCTTGACCTTTCACCACTCAAAATGTGCAGCTCCATGAGATACACATGCATGCCAAATATCAAGATGCTATCTTGAATATTGCAAAAGTTATGACCAAGGTTAAAGTTTTGGGACACACACACACATACAATGACAGACAGGCCCAAAACATTATACCCCCGATTGGGGGCATACAAATCCATTAAAGTGGAAAGTGTCCCAGGCTAATCTGGGGCTACACTTGACGCACAAGCATAGAGCCAGTTTTCAATAACAATCCCAATTTGAACAGAGCTGCATATTGATGCAATTATGCGCAGATTGTTCAGTAAAATTTCCTGATAAGAGCAATTCTGCATTGTTTCTTTGATAGGCCCCAATCATGTCAAAAAAGTTACATGGAACAGATGTCAAAACCACCACTGTTGCCAAAGGGACAATATGAAGGCCAAGTCTGCGATGCCTTTTGACATTGATTTGTTAATCAATATTTCCCTGATGAGGAAATGTAATGGAATTTCTCCTGCAAAATTAGAAGATTGACATCTGTTGCCCCAAAGCACTAAAGTTAATTGAACTTGAATCTTTTTTGTGAAATGTATTTTTTATTTTGTCTCCCATTTAAAACAGCAAGCATTACCCCACTTCATTACAAAAAGAAGTTATAAATTGGTATTGAATTTTATCAGAATTCACTTTCTCATTTTCATGCTTCAATATCTATAATAAATAAATTCGAACACAAAATCCTCAATCAGACTATTCTATTGAATTTCTTGGAATATATAAGATGGAAAACAAATATTTTTGTAAAGATTTAACCAACACATGAAATTTCATTTAATATAGTCTCACAAGCCATACTTTTGTATAGATGGACCCCACCCAGAACCTTTTTCCAAGATAGTTGCCCAACTTAACATTGTTCTATAGATATAACCCAGTTAATACTTTTAGCTGGCATATGTTGCAAAAATATGTATGAAGATGTAACCCAACCAGGTCTTTGGTCCTTCAAAAATTGCTCAACATAACATTTTTATATACATGTAGATAGTACCCTGTAAATACTTGTACAAAGGTTGTAAAAACCCACACAAACAGGAAGATGTAACCCACCTTGTCCTTACAGCTGGCATAAGTCACACAACCCGTGACTTGTGTTTGTATAAGCATGAACCACACAGTACTATTAGCTGGCATAAGTCACACAACCCATATGTCTTTATAGGCATAACCCACCAAGTACTATTAGCTGACAAAGTTCACACAACCCACATGATTGTATAGACATAACCTACCAAGTACTATTAGCTGACATAAGTCACAGCACCCACGTGTTTGTATAGACATAACCCGCCCAGGACTATTAACTGACAAAAGTCACACAACCCAAATGTTTGTATAGGCATAACACGCCCAGTACTAAAAGCTGACATGAGTCACACAACCCAGGTGTTTGTACAGGAATAAACCACCCAGTACCTTAAGCTGGCATATGTCACACAACCCACATGTTTGTATAGGCATAAACCACCCAGTACTTTAAGCTGGCATACGTCACACAACCCATGTGTTTGTATAGACATAACCTACACAGTACTATTAGCTGACATCAGTCACACAACCCATGTGTTTGATAGACATAACCCACCCAGTACTATTAGCTGGCATAAGTCACACAACCCATGTGTTTGCATAGACAAAACCCACCCAGTACAATTAGCTGGCATAAGTCACACAACCCATGTGTTTGTATTGGCATATGCCACCATGTACTATTAGCTGGCATAAGTCATACAACCCACATGTTTGTATAGACATAACCCACCCAGTACTATAAGCTGACATAAGTCACACAACCCACATGTTTGTATAGACATAACCTGCCAAGTACTATTAGCTGGCATAAGTCACACAACCCACTTGCTTGTATAGACATAACCCACCCAGTACTATAAGCTGGTATAAGTCATACAACCCACATGTTTGTATAGACATAACCCACCCAGTACTATTAGCTGACATAAGTCACACAACCCATGTGTTTGTATAGACATAACCCACCAAGTACTATTAGCTGGAATAAGTCACACAACCCATGTGTTTGTATAGACATAACCCTCCCAGTACTATAAGAAGGCATAAATCACACAACCAGTGTGTTTGTATAGACAAAACCCACCCAGTACTATTAGCTGGCATAAGTCACACAACCCATGTGTTTGTATAGACATAACCCACACAGTACTATAAGCTGACATCAGTCACACAACCCATGTGTTTGTTTTAGACATAACCCACCAAGTACTACACGCGTTTGTAGACATAACCCACCCAGTATTATTAGCTGGTATAAGTCACACGACCGACATTTGTGTATAGGCATAAACCTCCCAGTACTATAAGCTGACATAAGTCACACAACCCATGTGTTTGTATAGACAAAACCCACCCAGTACTATTAGCTGGCATAATTTACACAACCCATGTGTTTGTATTGCCAAAACCCATCCTGTACTATAAGCTGGCATAAGTCATATAACCCATCTGTTTGTATAGGCATAACCCACTTAGTACTAGTAGCTGACATATGTGACACACCCCACTTGTTTGCATAGACATAAGCTGACATAAGTCACACAACCCACATGTTTGTATAGAAATAACCTGCCAAGTACTATTAGCTGGCATAAGTCACACAACCCACTTGCTTGTATAGACATAACCCATCCAGTACTATTAGCTGGCAAAAGTCATACAACCCACATGTTTGTATAGACATAACCCACCCAGTACTAATAGCTGGCATAAGTCACACAACCCACATTTGTGTATAGGCATAATCCATCCAGTACTATTAGCTGGCATAAGTCACACAACCAATGTATGGGTATAGACATAACCCACCCAGTACTATTAGCAGGCATAAGTCACACAACCAATGTATGGGTATAGACATAACCCACCCAGTACTATTAGCTGGCATAAGTCACACAACCCATGTGTTTGTATTGCCATAACCCACCCTGTACTATAAGCTTGCATAAGTCATATAACCCACCTGTTTGTATAGGCATAACCCACTCAGTACTATTAGCTGACATATGTCACACAACCCACTTGTTTGTATAGACGTATCCCATCCAGTACTATCACCTGGCATAAATCACACAACCCACATATTCGTATAGACATAAACCACCCAGTACTATTAGCTGGCATAAGTCACACAACCCATGTGTTTGTATAGGCATAACCCTGCCAGTACTATTAGCTGGCATAAGTCACACAACCCATGTGTTTGTATAGACATAAACCACCAAGTACTATTAGCTGGCATAAGTCACACAACCCATGTGTTTGTATAGACATAACCCACCAAGTACTATAAGCTGGAATAAGTCACACAACCCATGTGTTTGTAAAGACATAACCCACCCAGTACTATTAGCTGGCATAAGTCACACAACCCATGTGTTTGTATAGACATTAACCACACAGTACTATTAGCTGGCATAAGTCACACAACCCATGTATTTGTATAAACATAACCCATCAAGTACTATTAGCTGGAATAAGTCACACAACCCAAGTGTTTGTAAAGACATAACCCACCAAGTACTATTAGCTAGGATAAGTCACACAACCCATGTGTTTGTATAGACAAAACCCACCCAGTACTATTAGCTGGCATAAGTCTCACAACCCATGTGTTTGTATAGACATAACCCACACAGTACTATTAGGTGACATAAGTCACGCAACTTATGTGTTTGTAAAGACATAACCCAACCAGTACTATAAGCTGGCATAAGTCACACAACCCACGCATTTGCATAGACATAACCGACCCAATATTATTAGCTGGCAAAAGTCGCATGACCCACATTTTTGTATAGGCATAAACCTCCCTGTTCTATAAGCTGACATATTTCACACAACCCATGTGTTTGTATAGACATAACCCATCAAGTACTATTAGCTGGCATAAGTCACACAACCCATGTGTTTGTATAGACATAACCCACCAAGTACTATTAGCTGGAATAAGTCACACAACCCATGTGTTTGTAAAGACATAACCCACCCAATACTATTAGCTGGCTTAAGTCACACAACCCATGTGTTTGTATAGACAAAACCCACCCAGTAGTATGAGCTGGCATAAGTCACACAACCCATGTGTTTGTATAGACATAACCCATGCAGTACTATAAGCTGACATAAGTCACACAACCCATGTGTTTGTTTTAGACATAACCCACCAAGTACTATTAGCTGTAATAAGTCACACAACCCATGTGTTTTTATAGACATAACCAACCCAGTACTATTAGCTGACATAAGTCACACAACCCATGTGTTTGTATAGACATAACCCACACAGTACTATTAGGTGACATAAGTCATGCAACCCATGTGTTTGTAAAGACATAACCCAACCAGTACTTTAAGCTGGCATAAGTCACACAACCCACGCATTTGCATAGACATAACCGACCCAGTATTATTAGCTGGCAAAAGTCACACGACCCACATTTTTGTATAGGCATAAACCTCCCTGTACTATAAGCTGACATAAGTCACACAACACATGTGTTTGCATAGACATAACCCATCAAGTACTATTAGCTGGCATAAGTCACACAACCCATGTGTTTGTATAGACATAACCCACCAAGTACTATTAGCTGGAATAAGTCACACAACCCATGTGTTTGTAAAGACATAACCCACCAAGTACTATTAGCTGGCATAAGTCACACAACCCATGTGTTTGTATAGACATAACCCACCAAGTACTATTAGCTGGCATAAGTCACAGTACCCATGTATTTGTATAGACAAAACCCACCCAGTCTGAGTAGCTGGCATAAGACACACAACCCATGTGTTTGTATTGGCATAACCCACCCTGTACTATTAGCTGGCATAAGTCATATAACCCACCTGTTTGTATAGGCAGAACCCACTCAGTACTATTAGCTGACATATGTCACACAACCCATGTGTTTGTATAGACATAACCCACCCTGTACTATAAGCTGGCATAAGTCATATAACCCACCTGTTTGTATAGGCATAACCCACTCAGCACTATTAGCTGACATATGTCACACAACCCGCTTGTCTGTATAGAAATAACCCACCCAGTACTATTAGCTGGCATAAGTCACACAACCCACATGTTTGTATAGACATAACCCACCCAGTACTATTACCTGGCATAAGTCACACAACCCACATGTTTGCGTAGACATAACCCATCCAGTACTATCACCTGGCATAAGTCACACAACCCACATGTTTGTATAAACATAACCCACCCAGTACTATTAGCTGGCATAAGTCACACAACCCATGTGTTTGTATAGGCATAACCCAGCCAGTACTATTAGCTGGTATAAGTCACACAACCCATGTGTTTGTATAGACATTAACCACACAGTACTATTAGCTGGCATAAGTCACACAACCCATGTGTTTGTATAAACATAACCCACCAAGTACTATTAGCTGGAATAAGTCACACAACCCATGTGTTTGTAAAGACATAACCCACCGAGTACTATTAGCTAGCATAAGTCACACAACCCATGTGTTTGTATAGACAAAACCCACCCAGTACTATTAGCTGGCATAAGTCACACAACCCATGTGTTTGTATAGACATAACCCACACAGTACTATTAGGTGACATAAGTCACGCAACCCATGTGTTTGTAAAGACATAACCCAACCAGTACTATAAGCTGGCATAAGTCACACAACCCACGCATTTGCATAGACATAACCGACCCAGTATTATTAGCTGGCAAAAGTCACACGACCCACATTTTTGTATAAGCATAAACCTCCCTGTACTATAAGCTGACATAAGTCACACAACCCATTTGTTTGTATAGACATAACCCATCAAGTACTATTAGCTTGCATAAGTCACACAACCCATTTAGTTAGTAACTGATGGTGTAAGGGAAATACACCCTCAGTACTTTCATACCATACAAGAGCGAAGCTCGAGTATGGTATGAAAGTACTGAGGGTGTATATCCCATACACCATCAGTTACTAACTGTGTAATGATTATATCTCAACTGACTACTCGATTACTCTGGGTGTATGGAAATTACTTGGCGTGTATGGAAAATACACCATGGGCACGTGACTGCTCTAAGCCAACTGGATTATGTCATTTTTGTAGGAGGTGAGATCTAAGTCATACAACCCATGTGTTTGTATAGGAATTACCCACCCAGTTCCTCTCAATATCCACACTCTCATATCAGTGGTTGTCAACACATTTGTTTAATGGTAACTGCATTAAAATATTAGCTCTATCCACCAAAAATTATATTGTAAAGCCCTCTCCATTTTGAAACCAATAAGTCTTTTCCCTGCCCCATTATACCCGGGTGTACATTGTCCAGGGTTTTCCATGGAAATCCATGGACAATAATGAGGCTGGAGTATTCGGACTAAGTTTCCAGCCTTTTCCAGCGTCAATATTTAAAAAAAAAGGGTGGAAAATTGTCCATGGTATGTGGAAATAGCCTGGAATAGTTTCCATGGTTTTCCAGGCTCCCTGGAATAATTACCATGGAACAATTTCCAGGGTTTTCCAGCCAGCATGGAATAAATACCGTCTGAATACTCCATGTAATCTGGAAAACCATGGAAAACCATGGATTTATTTCCAGGGTTTTCCAGATTACATGGAGTATTCGGACGGTATTTTTTCCATGCTGGCTGGAAAACCCTGGAAAATGTTCCAGGGTTTTTCCATGTTTAATATTCCATGGATGCCTGGTATAACATGGAAAATTGTCCAGCGTTTACCATGGTCACTGAATAGAAAAAGAAATTTCTGGTCTAAAAACAATATTCATGTATTAAATGAATACAATACTCCCAGCTTAAGTAAATCATAATTTAAGGTTAGATTAAAACAAAACAAAAAATCAACATAATGCCTTAGTTTCTTGGATGTATTATTTTGTTCACAATTCATCAAAATATAACATCAGATTACAAATTGTGTTACATTTATTTAACAAATTATTCAGATCAAACAAGTGTTGTTTAATACATGCTTACAAAGCCTCTAGGTCCATTATCATAAATCAGGCCCTTACATAACAGAACAGGCGCTACTTTAAAAGTTAAAAAGTATAATGCAACCTTCACAACATGTATTCAAAGTAACAAAATACAAGCAAGTCAAGTAATATACATTAACAATTCACGAACCCTGTACAAACGATATACAAGAAACAAAATGAAAAATTTAAGTTATTTTAGCTGCTTCATGTATGTCACAATATATGTAGCTGCCCATGAGCACAAGGATACTATTTTTATGTCCCCCACTATAGTAGTGGGGGACATATTGTTTTTGCCCTGTCTGTTGGTTGGTCTGTTGGTTGGTTGGTCTGTTGGTTGGTTGGTTTGCGCCAACTTTAACATTCTGCAATAACTTTTGCTATATTGAATATAGCAACTTGATATTTGGCATGCATGTGTAACTTATGGAGCTGCACATTTTGAGTGGTGAAAGATCAAGGTCATCCTTCAAGGTCAGAGGTCAAATATATGTGGCCCAAATCGCTTATTTTATGAAAACTTTTGCAATATTGAAGATAGCAACTTGATATTTGGCATGCATGTGTAACTTATGGTGCTGCACATTTTGAGTGGTGAAGGGTCAAGGTCAAGGTCATCCTTCAAGGTCAAACGTCATATAGGGGGACATTGTGTTTCACAAACACATCTTGTTCTCAGCTACTTTCACTTAATGCAATTTAGGTGCTTAATTTCATTAAAATACTTTTATATAGTTTTATTGTTCAAAGAAATTCAGAACATAATGCATGTACATGTTTTACTTTCCATTAAGTGACAATTTAAAATATAATTGCAAGTCTAAAACTTGCGTAGACAGCTTAGTAAATTATAAGTACCCAGGTGGGATAAAATTACAGTTTTTAAAAACTTTTTTGTTAATTAGCTGGGCTTCAGTAGGTCGTGGATCTTTTATAGAACTTGTACTGCTGTTATACTGTACGGCTCCTGCATGATCTCTGAAAGAAAAACAAAGCAAACAATATTACAAGAAAGTCATAAGTTTTTTACATTCATCTGTAAAAGTAAATGTGCAGCAATCATATGATTGAATATCTATACTTCAATGCTCATTCATATTTTAATCTATTTCAGATATTTCATATCACTGCTCAATTCGGTACATCTGACTTTTTTGTATTTGAGCGAACATTTACGATCCTAAGTAGTTAGCAATTATTTCTTTTCCATTTACTGAAATTTATTCGCTTAAAGTTTGCAAGCGGGCTTTAATCTACTTGCAAACAGGCAACCACACAGGAAAACTGAGACTTTCAAGTGAATAAATTGGTGATTTAACTTATATTTTTATATGACTCTCTTTTATTTTGAAATTTATATTGTTGTTTTCTTATATGCCTCAAAACGGGGTACACTAGCATGTATCTGGAAACTCAAACATATATAGGAATTTTATATTCAGATATTGCTATATGAAAGTTATGCTAATTTGCTAATTCATATAAAAATAACCTGTAATTGAAACTAAACCAAAATATTGGATACCAAAAAGACAAAATACTTTCAGGTGGTTAACACTAAATTACTTATATGAGCCCGGGGCATAACAATATTTACCATGAATTTGTGGCCATGTTAGTCCTCTTGGTAAATGCGCCAAAAGAGCCGCTTTGCTGTCTTGGGTTATTTCCCTGCCAAACTCTGCAGTATCTTCCATCAACTGGTCAGCTAAAGTTAAAGCATATAATGAAAATGTATATAGAAAATAATTCAAGTATTGTTTTAAATATTTAGTAAAATGGTCTTTAAATAATAACTTACAATGAAGTTAATACATCACAAAGCATATATAGCATAACAAAATTTGTTGGTATGATTAGTACAAATTTATTATTGCTATAATTAGAATGATGTGTAATTCTATTGGTATGAAAATGCAAAGTGAAACCTAAAAAACAATGCTATTGGTTTAATTAATTTATTTATAAACATTAACAGCATTAATGAGCATTGAGTTCTCATCATGCACAGCACATAACTCCCTTAGCCTCAGTTCCCTAGCCATGCATTATAAACTTCCGATACTACATTCAAGCTTATTAATATCTCCATATAGGACTTCCTTTATCAAACTGCAAACTGCTACTTAGTGAAAATGTGTGTGACAGCTGCTTTTAAACTTCTATATTTGCCATACTTTTACCTAAAATGTCACATAAAAAAGGTCTACAATGATGACATAAGAAGAATAAATTTAAAGGAATATTTAGAAATAATGAAAAGCACAAACCTTTAGTTGTTGTTCTATTCCTAGACAGACTTCTGAAACACTTGTATGCATCACTTTTTAACAACATTTCATGTCACTTTCCAAATGATATCCATACATTATTATTTTAAGAAATTCTTGTTAATGGAAAAACTCATTAACTCTACTGTTTGTGAAATTACATAAACTTCATTTTAACAACAAGTTTAACCTGCATACAATACGCCTACTCCAGAATTTCAATCTAACAGGTAAACTTTCTGTATTTGAACTCCGCCAATCAGAAAAGGCTGTGATATTTTATAACCAATAGATTAGCCGCAGACATATCTGACTCACACACAGGCACCTCAGATAGTTTGTTAATTGCAAACCTGGACTGTAGTTAAATATTGAGTGTGTATACACCTTGAACAGGGTTAAGGAATTTAAACTTGTAGACATTGCTTTGAAAGTTACTACTATTACTTCTACTACCAATATTACTACTACTAGTACTACTACTACTACTACTACTACTTCTGCAAAACTACTACTACTATTACAACAGCCACAACAACAACAACAACAACTACTACTACTACTACTACTACTACTACTACTACTACTACTACTACTACTACTACTTCTACTACTACTACTACTACTGCTACTTCTACTTCTACTACTACTACTACTACTACTACTACCACTACTACTACTACTACTACTACTACTACTACTACTACTACTTCTACTACTACTACTACTACTGCTACTTCTACTTCTACTACTACTACTACAACTACTACTACCACTACTACTACCACTACTACTACTACTACTACTACTACTACTACTACTACTACTACTACTACTACTACTACTACTACTACTAGTACTTCAACTACTACTGCTACTACTACTGCTACTGATGCTGCTGATGCTGCTACTGCTACTACTGCTGCTGCTGCTACTTCTACTACTACTACTTCTACTACTACTACTTCTACTACTACTACTGCTGCTGCTGCTAATGCTACTTCCTTAACTACTACTACTACTGCTGCTACTAGTATTGTTATTATTATTTATACTACTATTGCTACCATTACTGCTACTATTCCTGTAAATGCTAAAACAACAATACAATAATAACTGCTACTACTGCTACTGTCACTTAAATTTGCACCAATAGTATAATTATCAGTAGTTTAACTGCTTGTACAACTTATACAACAACCACTTTTACTTCTACTCCTACAACATATTCTACTGCCAGCACCAGCATTACTACTTCTACTTCTACTACTACTACTACTACTACTACTACTACTACTACTACTACTACTACTTTAACTACTACTATTTCTGCCCAAACTATGCACATTGTTTTATGTTTTATTCATATGTTGTGTAAATTGTTGAACTCTGATTTACTTTGAATAAAATGTGTTGCATTTTTATAAGTTATTTTTGCCTCTTATAAAGTCTAAGTTTTTTCCAGGGTCAGCTGAAAATGTTAGAGTCTTTTCCATGCTTAAAAAATTCTATGTTCCACTTTCCATGCTATCTGGAAATATTTTCCATGGTTATCCAGCCTAAATCCAGCGTTTTCCATTCCTTTTCCATGCTTTTCCATCCAAGGCTGGAAAATGCTTGGAAAAAAAGTCCACGTTTCATGGACATTTCTAGAACAAAACCCTGGAAAACCCTGGAAACTGTTTCAAATTCCAGGGATTTCCATGGAATTCCATGTTATACCATGGATTTCCAGCCTAAGTTCCATGATTACCCTGGACAATGTACACCCGGGTTAGTCCTCTAGTTTCATTGAGATGAGCAGATTGAGTACAAGAGTCTTTTTCACAGAAGATTATGTTTAGTTTCCCAGAAAAAAAGTGTCACAAGTGTGCCATGAATTGAGTTTTAGCACTCACAGAGATAATTAGGAAAGGTTTCAGCCAAGACATCAGCTATTTAAGAAAATTATTAGCTTGGACAATTGTTTCATGATTTTAAATTCAACTCTGGATCATGAACATACATACATGCTTCTACAAGTATAAAACAGATTTTTACTCTAAGTAAAACCCAATGCACACATGAAACATTAAGTTGAGTAGACACTATAGAATACTTTTTTTCAAACTAATTTGTTAATTGGATTTGCATAACGCTTCAAGTTCCACATAACATTTGTAACAACTAATCAAATCAACCTGCTTTGTGTGTTTAACCTTCTTATGCTTCTCACCACCTCAAGGTTTTCTTACAAATTACTGAAGAATTCCATCTAAATCATTACGGTGATGAATGAGTTTTCCACAGAATAATGAAGATCTCACTGTGACAATTGTAACAATAATAGGAACAGGGACAACAAACTAGGACTCAATTCTTCTCAAAATGTTTTTGTCTTATTGAGTACTAAATCAATCCCTTAATTTACTGTGGAAGCATAAAATGATGGCCAGACAAATGTCATAAAGGAGGTTGCAAAATACTGTTGCGGCTGCAAAGTCAAATGATGTTCAAAGTGGAATGATGTTCATGGTCAAATGATGTTCAAAGCCAAATGATGTTCATAGTCAAATGATGTTCAAAGTAAACTATAATGTAGCCAGATGATTACTACAATCTGCAATCTTTAACAATCTTTTAGCAAATGTAATAGCATTAACATCTTACCAACACGTTTTCTTCATTTGTTATATAATGCAATCTACAGATCTCATAAATAAGTTACCTACGTATGTAGCGTTTTTTAGACATGACATCTAATCTTGCTTTTTAACAAATTGTATGGGTATTGGTACAAGTTTTTTCTGAATTCAATTAACTCAAGTCTGTCAAAATAGTGGTAAAGCATACCCATCATGCCGTAAGTCACATTTTGAAGCAATGCCGCAAAGCTGTATGAAGAGAATAACTTTCGTAATTTTTACAGATGCAAAACAACGCACATGCAAAACCTCATATCAGATGCAAAAATGCCTGTAAGTTTGAAATTTGTACATTAAAAAATATAGGAGAACAGAAAAGTTTGTGTCCACATACAGACAGCAAAGCAGACAGATTGACAGAAGTCTGCGGTGATTCCAGTATATCCCCTTTACTTTGCTAGGGGATCATATTAATATGTATGTCTTCCATTTCTCCCTAGACTAATAATGTTTTTCCACAAAACAATCTTCTGAAACTGTACATGCAATGGAATGGTACAAACAGAGAGAACCCACATTAATTGTCATGATGGTGAAAATTAATCTGGTGAGGCTTAGAAAATAAAAACATTTTTTGTTTTCGTGTCAAAACGGAATTATTTTTCCCACCAGGCACCTACCATATATTGTTTTAATCTTTTTTCTACTTTATGGCATTTTAAAGCACTTATTTAAACTCATTTTGCAATTGTGCATACTGCCCCCCCCCCCCTCCCAAAAAAAAAAAAATTCAAAAAAAAAATCTAGTGCTTTCCCATCACTTCTTATAATTGTTTTCTTAAAACAAGACTAAAATCGCCAAAAACATGTTAGTTTATTGTATCCATCTTAATTAACATCCAGATACAGCAGTAATCACTTTTAGAAAAAGAAATTGGGTAACACCTACTAGAATGCAGGTTTTTTTTTTATTTAAATATAATTTGTATTAATATATCTCGTGTTGCTTTGATTTTGGACGGACAAGAAGAGTAGGATTGGAAATAACAGTCTACAGATGTTAAGCCTTCACTTGAAAAATTGAGAGGAATCCTAAATTGTATTTGAGCTGGGAAAATTGGGTTAATGCATGCATGTGTGAATTCTCCACTGGGTTAATGCATGTGTGAATTCTCCACTGGCTAATCAGGAACGACACATTTCACCTCATCTGGATTTTTAATTACAAGAGACTTCCTTCACAGTGAAAAATGAAATAACAGCAGAAAGTGGAATCAACCCTGTTAAGCCTGTACAGTCTGCATTAAGCCGGTTTTTCCCAGAGCATGGTTCATTTATTTGTTTTTGAATTGACTGGGACTCTTTAAAGTTCACTGTTAGAAATGGTAAGAAATGCACAGAGAAACAGGGCAAAATTCAGTTTTATTGTAACAGCTTCATTTTCTTGGCCAATGTTCATTGGTATATAAGAAAATTTAGGTCTTTGTACAAGTAGCACAATACCACACAGTAATGTTATTGCAGAGCAGCACAATACCACACAGTAATGTTATTGCAGAGCAGCACAATACCATACAGAAATGTTATTACAAGAAGCAAAGTAAGCACAGTGTAATGTTATTTCAAAGCAGCACAATGCCACACAGTAATGTTATTGCAGAGCAGCACAATACCACACAGTTATGTTATTACAAGCAGCAAAGTAACCACACAGTAATGTTATTGCAGAGCAGCACACTACAACACAGTAATGTTATTGCAGAGCAGCACAATATAAAACAGTAATGTTATTTCAGAGCAGCACAATACCACACAGTAATGTTATTGCAGAGCAGCACAATATCACACAGTAATGTTATTGCAGAGCAGAACAATACCATACAGTAATGTTATTGCAGAGCAGCACAATACCACACAGTAATTTTATTGCAGAGCAGAACAATACCATACAGTAATGTTATTGCAGAGCAGCACAATACCACACAGTAATGTTATTGCAGAGCAGCACATTACCACACAGTTATGTTATTGCAGAGCAGCACAATACCACACAGTAATGTTATTGCAGAGCAGCACAATACCACACAGTAATGTTATTACAAGATGCAAAGTAACCACACAGTAATGTTATTGCAGAGCAGCACAATATCACACAGTAATGCTATTGCAGAGCAGAACAATACCATACAGTAATGTTATTGCAGAGCAGCAAAATACCACACAGTAAAGTTATTGCAGAGCAGCACAATACCACACAGTAATGTTATTGCAGAGCAGCACAATACCATACAGTAATGTTATTGCTGAGCAGCACAATACCACACAGTAATGTTATTGCAGAGCAGCACAATACCACACAGTAATGTTATTGCAGAGCAGCACAATACCACACAGTAATGTTATTGCAGAGCAGCACAATACCACACAGTAATGTTATTGCAGAGCAGCACAATACCACACAGTAATGTTATTACAAGCAGCACAATGCCACACAGTTATGTTATAGCAGAGCTTTATAGCTTCATGTTAATGAGGACATTATTGCCCCATATTAGCCTGTGCAATCCACACAGGCTTAACTGGAACATTTGTTTGTTTATGGAATTTTTCGTTTCTGCTTAACAAAAAATCCAGTCTAGGCAGACATTTGTGGCTCAGATTAGGCTGTGACTGCACAGGCTTATCTGGGACGACACTTCATGCACATGCGTAAAGCCCCTTTTTTTCAGAGCGTGGCTTTACAGGTATTATATTTAATATTTTTATGAAAAGAGTGAATCCCTCTCATCCCGTTCCAACTAGGCTCTTATTACCACATGTATCAAATAAATAAGGCCTAAAATTGTGTTTTGTTTTAAGCACTGAGAGAAATACAACAGTTTTTGCAAAAGTATATTCCTGTCATTCCATAATGCGTGTCCATTAAAAGACAGTCAAGATAAAGGCATGAAATAAAATAGAATGTTGAGGCAATAATATAATTATTACATCCAACAGAATGTGATATCAAAATACAATATCTCAAGGCTTATGCCAGCCACATGTTTTGCATGGCTTATCTTACTATAAAACTTTAATGATTGAAAAATTATGACACTTTATCATGCATTAGAATACTTAAAAGAGCATCAATAATATTATATAGTTCTATTTTAAATATAGAGTTCACACTTGAAATGACTCACTCTGAGAACACCAGGCTTGATGCATGTGCATAAAGTGATGACCATGACAAGCCTATGCAGTTCACAGTCTAAGACATATCAGGCACAACACTAAACACCTGTCTCAGACGTATCAGGCACAACACTTAACACCTGTCTCAGACGTATCAGGCACAACACTTAACACCTGTCTCAGACGTATCAGGCACAACACTTAACACCTGTCTCAGACGTATCAGGCACAACACTTAACACCTGTCTCAGACGTATCAGGCACAACACTTAACACCTGTCTCAGACGTATCAGGCACAACACTTAACACCTGTCTCAGACCTATCAGGCACAACACTTAACACCTGTCTCAGACGTATCAGGCACAACACTTAACACCTGTCTCAGACCTATCAGGCACAACACTTAACACCTGTCTCAGATGTATCAGGCACAACACTTAACACCTGTCTCAGACGTATCAGGCACAACACTTAACACCTGTCTCAGACGTATCAGGCACAACACTTAACACCTGTCTCAGACGTATCAGGCACAACACTTAACACCTGTCTCAGACGTATCAGGCACAACACTTAACACCTGTCTCAGACGTATCCAAGTTTATTTATTTCAAGCTCATTTCATGCATAACATGACAGTGTGAGCAAAAGTTACACAAACATAAATTAAAAAGTACATAGTTGAAGGGGCCATTACATAGCAAACTAAACACACACAAAAAACATTTAAAGGGAGAGAATGTTTAGAAGTTAAGCATCAATCACATGAGGGTAACAACATACACTATTTGATTGTATAGAAAAACAACACCAGAAAAATATAAGTTCTAAATTAAAACTGTTTCAATATTTCCTTAATGAACATACATAGTTTTCTGTAATTACTGTTAGTATGATAATCGATGGACATTAACAATTTAAATTTAATAGTATTAGGTCTTGTGTAATATTTTTATCAATAAAACGTTTTCTTAGATCTTGAAGGGCATTACATTCAAGTAAATAATGGAATTCATCACCAATGTGATTATTGGAGTTACATAAATTACACAGTCTTTGGTTCGATTCTATTCCGTACCAACTTCCAGTTTCAACAGGTAACTTGTTATTTCTTGTCCGAATTTGTATAATGTATTTTTAAAATTTATCTGGAGTTTTAACAAGGTATGATTCGAACCCAAATGTGTCTTTAATTAGCCTATAATTACTGCATTTACTAGAAGTATGTATATCTGAGTACCATTCATTAATAAACAGATCTGAGAGTTTTTGTTTCACGCTTTGAATGAGCCAGGTGCAATTCGGAAAATCATGAGACTGCCAAATATTCATCATTCCGCATTTAACAAAAATGTTTCGGATGCACTCTATCCAGTCAATTTTAGCATTTTCTATTGCATGTATATTAAATAAGGTGTTGTAGATTTGATATGACAATTTAAAACACAATGGATGGACCAATTTAGACCAAAAGGAAATCATTCTAGTTTCAATGTCAATTTGGAGGGGCTTTACTCCAGTTTCTCCGTATATAATGCAAGATGCCGTACTGGCTTTAACCCCTAATATAATTTTCAGAAACTTCAACTGAACTTTTTCTAATATTTAATTATTTCCAAACCCCCAACATTCACAACTGTACAAAAGAATAGGTTTAATCATCTTATTAAAAAGATCAATTTTCATATCTATTTGTAAAGCGAGGTTATTGCATTTATTAATCAGACAGTACATAGCTTTTGTTGCCTGTTCGGCTAGATTCTTTTTGGTCTGGAAAAAAGAGCCACTGCTATTGGATAAAATACAGAGGTATTTATAATTTCTAACAACTTCAATGGGATGATCTTTATAGTAGAATACATAATTAGATGGTCTACCTTTACTAAAAATTACAATTTTTGACTTGTATATGTTAACAGCTAGTTTCCATGTGTCACAATATTGGGAATACACATTTAAACAATTTTGAAGATCGTTAGCTGACTCTGCTACAATAACAGTATCGTCAGCGTACAGTAAAACAAATAGTTTGAAAAAATTTAACATATCGTTTTCATTTGACTGAACATGAAAATTTATTCCGTCTACATCACTGCTATTATTGAAATATGAATGTAGGTCATTCAAAAAAAAGGAAAATAGTATTGGGGATAAATTTTCTCCTTGCCTTACCCCAACTGAACATGAAAAATATTTAGATTTTTCGCCATTACACATGATACATGATTTTGCGTTGTTGTACATATTTTTGACAATATTTAAGAACTTTCCATTTATACTGTACTTGCCTAACTTATACCACAATAATGACCTATTAATCGTATCGAATGCAGCCTTTAAATCAATAAATGCACAAAACAGTTTTTTCTTTTGAGTTCTAAGAATGTTAATCAGCGCATATAAGACAAACATATTGTCAGCTGTTGAAAAATGTTTACGGAAACCCGCTTGATGCTTATCAATAAGGTCATATTTCAAAATAAATTTTTCTAAACGTATATTTAAGACTGAAGTGAATAATTTACTCACACAGCTCAACAGAGTGATTGGTCTATAGTTAGAAGGATCGTTTTCAGAACCTTTATTTTTAAAAATTGGATTAATAAGCCCAATGGTCCAATTGCTAGGTACTATACCAGATTTAAATACTAAGTTAAATAATTTTACATATACATCTTTCATAATTGGAAAGGATGCTTTAATGTGCTCATTCAAAATATTATCAATGCCGCATGCTTTGTTATTTTTTAGCAAATTTATACAGTGCTCGATTTTTTCGCATGTTATCTCGGCATTAAGTAAATCGTTATTATAAACGGTAGTTGGCTGTGATTCATCGCTAGTGAAATCAAAGACAGTGTCGTCGGCATTTACAGTTTTAAAATGGTTTTCCAGCAAGGCAATATTTGCTTTTACCGTATTGTGTTTTTTGCCTGAAATAGTTTTCCAGAATACTCTGGGGTTAGTGTTTTTCAGGGATTTAATTTTTTGAGCATTTTTCTTTTTAAATGTGTAATAACATTGTTTAATGGTTTTCTTGTATATTTTTCTTGTGCTTTTAATATTAAGGCGATGCGCTTCAGATTTCTTAGTCTTGTATACATATTTGGCACGGTGAAAATTTGTCCGGGCTTCTTTACAATTTCGGTCGAACCATTTGGGCTCGTTGCTATACTTTGATTTATTTACATGTTTATGAGTGCCGAAGCTGTTTTTACAACTATTTTGATAAACAGAATCAATTTTGGAGACTATATGGTCCATGTCATTAATTGAATAAGTATCCGCGTTTTCAAAATCTTCGAGATCCCGGATGATGTCATTGACATTTAAAGTATTTATATTTTCTACAAATGCATTACATTTATCATGATCCCACAATTTCACGTTTTCATTGATATTATTATTATTATTATTATTATGATTATTATTGGTGTTATTGTTATTATCTTTATCATTATCATTATTACTAATAGCATTATAAATATCACCGACATTTGCATCAGCAACAAAACAATTCTCACAAACATCAACATTTTCAAAGACATTTAAACATATACATGTATTGTTAACAGTGACAATATCCCTGTTATGATAATTTGGAAATTCGAACACCATAGAAACGGGGTTGTGCACATCTGAAAGTAATGGGCAAAAATCTAAAACTTCTATATTGATTATATGCTTAAATAGCGTAGGAGAGCTGACAAAATAGTCTATGCTGCTTGAATTTTTACAATTGAATTTACCCATAAAGTCACCTTTTGTTCTACCATTTAATATGAACAGTCGGTTTCGTTGTAAGAAATTTATTAACTTGTAGCCAAAACCATTTGCCGCTTTATCTTGGTTATTTCGAGTAATAGTCATACTTGCTTCTAAAAATAGTTTCTCATCGCATATTAAATCATTGTACATGTCATCTAAGTGTAATTCGCAAAAAATATCATGATCAGGTTTAACATAATCTGCTAGCTGTTTTGTACGACTATTCCAATCACCAAACATGCATATATTACTGTATTTATCTCTAAAATTATCAATTCCTATCTGGATATCGGAAAACGGATCATCATTTACAGAGTTTTCAGGCGGTACATATACAACACCGCACAGTATATCCTCGTTTTTAGTAAAATGTTTAGAGATTTTAAACCACAATACAAATTTACTGCTTGACTGAATAATTGTGACATGTTTACAGATTGTGTTTTTAACAGCGAGACATATCCCGCCTGATTTACGTACTGAGAATTCTTTTCTGTTTTTAAAATGCATTTTAAATCCATCTAATTCTAAATCATCATAATCGTCAGTTTTTGTTTCCTGTAAACCAATAATATCGTAATTGCATAGAAATGACCTGTCTCAGACGTTTCAGGCACAACACTTAACACCTGTCTAAGACGTAGCTAGGCACAACACTTAACACCTGTCTCAGACGTATCAGGCACAACACTTAACACCTAGATTGGTTTTTCCTTAATATGAGACCTCATTGAAAACAAAAAAATCCATAACAGCAGAAAGTGTCATCCCTTATTTGTCTATGCAAACTGCACAGGCTAATATGGGACAGTACTTCCCGCACTTGAATATAGCCTGGTTTTCCCACAAACTGGCTCAGACATGGGAATGCATTGGTTTCTATGGTTTCCATTATATGAATTGAGAAAATAAATATCAGAAAATACTATATTTTATAGAATATCAGCTTTAAATGTTGTAGTCATTCATTAGCTTGCCACACTTCTGTAAATCATTTAATCTCTCACAAACCAATGGCTCCCTTGTCATAATATTTCTGTGCCAGATTATTAATAAGATTTCTTCAAGTATCCTCCAAAAGATATTACAAATGGGTCATCCCTGAGTTTAACACATATCTAACCAGGATGAACATGCTCGGAAAATATTAAACCACCAATTTGTTCTGGCTTTTTCTGAGAAGCGATATAGTGTAGTTTAGCATAACTGATTGAATTTATTAAAAGCTTGATTAAATTGTTACAAATGCAAATGATGATTCATGAATGTACTTCATTGTTTGTATCATTTACCAGAATGGCAATTCCCACATTAAAAGCATGCCTTTTTGCCTACAAAATTTGAATTAGGTCGCAAAAATCTTAAACACACCAACTTAAAGGGATCTTTTCACGCTTTGGTAAATTGACAAAATTGAAAAAAGTTGTTTCAGATTCGTAAGTTTTCGTTTTAGTTATGATATTTGTGAGGAAACAGTAATACTGAACATTAACCATGCTCTAATATAGCCATAATATGCATCTTTTTACGATTTTAAAACCTAAAAATTATAAAGCGTTGCAACGCGAAACGATTGAATAATTTGGAGAGTTCTGTTTTTGTCGTTAAATTTTGTGAAACTACGAAGATTGCTTATATAAGGTATAAAATACAACAATGATGTATACTCGGCGGAATAGCTCAGTAGGCTAGAGCGTTTTTACTTCAGGACTCTGGCAGGACTCCAGGGGTCACTGGTTCGAAACCTGCTCCGGGCAATGTTCTTTTCCTTTTTTTAAATTTTTTCTTGATTTTTTACTGGAGCTTTTACGATCCAATGTTTACATTTATCAATATAAAGCATTTAATGAATAAGTTAAAAAAATGCCAAAATCTGTGAAAAGGCCCCTTTAATATCACAAATACAAAAGTGCGCCGCCAAATAGCATTAGGTACATCTCAGCAAGAGTTAGCAGAAGTGTTTTGTATCAGAGACTGGAACATTAATGACAATACAACTGTTGACATGCAAGCAATCTTCCTAATGTAACCAGTCAAATGACTGTCTTATACACACACTTGACAATCAAACTGACACCAACAGATTTATTCAGCACTTATTAAGATTTTGCATGATCTTATTAGATCATACTATTGCATATTTTTAATATTTGTAGCCAAAAGGCTAGGCTTTCTAAACAGCCCGCAACATTAAAAAAATGTATTTGCATAATATTATCATAGATATTCATGGAATTCATGACATAAAACATTAAAGGGACTGGCAACCACGACGACGAAGAAAAGCAAAGTTGTTTAATACCGTATTTGTGTACACTTATTAGTTTATATTGATTAAAATATCACGACTGGTATATAACATTACTTGAAAAATGTTCATATTTTCAGTATATTCGGTAATACAATTTTGCGATGTGAAATCCAAAGTACATTGCAAAAATAGGTGACATAAGGATATACACACTATAAACAACGCAAGTAGATTGATCATTTTATATATATAATATATACAATGCACTAAGCATGTACAATATGCATTCCTGGGTTTACCACGTGACGATGATGATCAATCTACTGGCGTTATTTATTGTTAACTGGTAGTTACCTGGTAGACATACCCAGAAAAATTTATTACCAAATATACTGAAAATATGAAAACTTAACATCTGTTTTCAAGTAATGTAATATACCAGTCGTGATATTTAAATCAATATAAACTAATAATTGTAAAAACATACGGTATTTTACAACTTTTCTTTTCTTTGTCGTTGTGGTTGACAGTCCCTTTAAGGGTTGTTTTTGTTTGTTCTGATTTAGTATGACTACTTGTAGAGATCATTATTTTAAACAACAGCAATTTGTTTTGAGACTCTTGTACGGATTTTAAAAGAAAAAGTCCTCACCTCAGACTCAAAGGAACTTTACCGACCTCAAGAGGTAGTTTTCACAATACAATACATTTTAAGCAGTGCTTTGTGAAAAAGGGGTGAAATGCATGACATTGTGCACAATGTGTCATCCCAGATTAGCCTGTGCAGTCTTTACAATATTTTTCGTTTAAAGAAAATCTCTTCTTAGCAAAAATCAAATTTAGGCAGAAAGTGGTGTACCTGATTAGCCTTTGCAGACTGCACAGGCTAATCTGGGACGACACTTTACGCACATGCATTAAATCCTCTTTTTTACAGAGCAAGGCCCATTTATACGAAAAACACCCCAACAACTGGCAGCCATGTTTCTGACCAAGTTGCTGTCATTTTTAACTAATCCCAAAACACAAAATGTTGATGTTCTGAACCAGTTTCACGATGAGTAGGTAAAAAATGTGACGTCATTATTCTAAAAAGTCCAATTGTTTTATCAAGCAACATACAGAAGTCTACCCACTTACATGGCCGCAATGTTTGTCAATGGACAGGAATCACATATCCCATGACTGAGAAATTCTTATAACAATTGTTAGGAAAACATTTCATTAAGATTGGGCAAACAAATGTGACTTCTAATGTTCACAAGCTTTCTCAATATAACATGGAGACCTAGTTTTTGACTCAACAAGACCCAGTTTCAAACTCATCTGAAATATAATGGGACTATTGATTTGACCATATTTAGTGAACATTGGGCAATACAAATGGATTTCGCCTTTATTACAGTTTTCACAAGCTTTTTATTTTATTTGACCAAGTGACCTATTGCTTTATCCCATATGACCTAGTTTTTAAACCATCAAAGGTATCAATGGGACCTATGTCGTGATCAAATTTCGTTAATATTGAGCAAGGCATGAGGCCCCTAAAGTATTCACAGGCCTTTTATTTGATTTGACCTCATTTTTAAGCTCATATGACCCAGTAACAATCTTGGCAGAGATATCATGGGGACAAGTTTAATGAAGATTGTGAAAAAAAATTATTAAAGTGTTTAAAAGCTTTTTCTTTAATTTGACCTAGTGACCTAGTTTCTGACCCAATTCAGTTCAGCTATGATTCGCGGAAATGTTTTGACCAAGTTTCATGAAGAGTGTTTTCAAGCTAAGTGACCTAGTTTTGGAAATCACATGACCTTGTTTCTAACTGGGTCAATATATCGTATATCAAATGTGCCAAACGTTTCATGAAAAATGGTCAATAAAGGCAGCCAGCCTCATTATTTGCTCAGGTGAACTTATTTTTCTTTTTAAATGTACATAAAGAAAGTTCATGCTTCACAAAATATACATGTCTATGGCTCTCTAAAGCCCTTTTCTTTTCAGAGAATTATATTTAAGAAATAGAAAACCTCACTGAGGGCCCTATGGCAGAATAGTGACCAGCCAGGTAGCCCCAAATAGTATATGGACCAAAGCCGAAGGTCCATATACTATTTGGGGCTGCCTGGCTGGTCACTATTCTGCCATTGGGCCTGAAGTGAGGTTTTCTTTTTCTTATAGTATAACGAACATTTTTGTGCAGATAAATGTTAACAGAAATAACAATTAATAACACAATATAAATTCCATAAATATTTATCAGTTATTATTAAGTGCACGAGTTGTCTCCCTGCGAAAGTTGGACACGGAAACATTTGCTTTATACAAAATTCATTTTTATTGTAAAGCATTTTACATATTGAGATACATCTTATATAGAGGTAACTGCTTATATCACAACAAACATGTTGCAAAACATTGATCCCAAATATAGCATTTAATTTTTGTATTTTTTAAGATGATATTAATTTAAAAAAAACACACACTCGTGACCTGCCAAACGAATCGTTACTATTAAGAATATTTACGGCATTATTGTTGTGCGTGAGTTGTGAACATATGACCTAGTTTTTGGGATATGGGTGTTGTCTCCCTGCAAAAGTTAGACTCGGAAAAATTCCCTTCTTTATACACATTTCATTTTTGTTGTAAAGAATTTCAGTTATTGAGATACATTTTATATAATAATATCTGCTTTTATTACAGACAACATGTTTCTAAACATTGATAATAAAGATAGCATTTAATTTTTGTATTTTTCAAGATGTGATTAATAATAAAATACACATGCTTGTTTCCTGCCAAATGAATCGTGTGTTTACCCTAAGTATATAAAGCAGAAATCTCTTCATTGTAAAGCATGCACAAATGTTACAAATAACCATTCTTGCGGGCTCTATAACATCATCGCAGCTCGCACATCTTTACAGGGCACTATTCAAAATAGCGCCCGCTGAATATGCGCGCGAACCTTTACAGGGCACTATTCACAATAACGGACCTGTGAAGTTTATATACGCAAAAAAGAAACAAATTTATGTGAGGTATTATATTCAAAATTAGAAGTGTGTCACAGACACTGATGGCCCCAAACACTGATGTTTAGAAACACACAAATCCATATTATAAATTGTACAGTGATGTCAAAGACAAAGGGCAATGGTTCAGTAAAATCTAGTCACAGTCATAATTATTTGTTTTAAACAAAAATATACATTCAAATGTACAAGTCTGAGCAATATCCACCCAGTAGTTAATTAGGAGGTCCATCATGGACACACAGACAAAGGGCCATAATTCACATATAACTTTGTCATAGAAAAATATTCCTTTCTCTCTGATCATCTTAAGGTAGCGCACCTCTAACGATTTCCCGCAATTTATTTTACGATCAATGCCGATCTTCAATGATCGGTTATTTCCGAGAGATGCATTTTATTTTTTTCAAACTTCGAATTTTGATATGTGTTTACCTAATTCATTAAGAATACATTATTTTCACTATAAATATTGACTTTGATCCAATTATCATCTGAAAAATACGAGTTCGCGATTTCTTCAAAGATCCACTAGCCTTTTTACCTGTTAACTTATGGATATCTCATTTAAGGTTGCACGGATGTGAAGTTGTCATAGCCGAGTGGTTAAGGCGATGGACTTAATATCTTTTGGATTCTTCCTGCGCAGGTTTGAATCCTGCCGACATCGCATTCTTTTTGTGACGCGTTTTATTTCTTTTCTAACGTAATTTGATTAAATATAGCATATAAGCTATGTTTATTGTTAAATATGTTGAAAATTGTATACACATCCTTCAATTTTTAAAATTAAAACAACGTTATGGCTAAATTGGGTAATTTACTGCTGAAAATACGAATGATGCATGTTGCATTTTTATTTTTATTTCAAAAAGTAAACGGTAAATCTGTCTATTTCTTGGTATTTTTGCTGTATATAGTGTTTCTATAAAAATTAAGTTCAAACTATAACTTAAATGATACTATTAAAAATTTTATGACACTTTGTTTTTAACCGACCCAATTTTTACTTGGCTGAAATCACTTACATTTCATGGCGCTATTCCATAGATAAAAATTTGTAAAAAATAAATGTCTGTAAAAGAATACTTATTTCATCTTGTTTAAACTTAAAACATCTTTACTGCATCTGTACACACCAACTGCATGCCCATATTTGGAAATTTGAATGAATTATTGAACTTTTATATACCCCAGGGTTGAAAATAAAATGGACAAAGCCGAGGGTGAGGGTGGTTTTGAAAAAATCGGTATATTTTTTTTAAAAGCATGGAAAGCCTACCTACAAATTTGCATGTAGTTCAGTGAAATGATGCTGATTAGGGAAATAATTAATTAAATTATATTTGGATATGTGCCCATTACAGGTGCGCTACCTTAATCACATTAACATCATTAAACTGTGCCATTTAATGAAGATCCACCCACTTGTTAAAGAGTAATTAAAAACAAAAGCTTTAGATGAAAATATATTCTATAGTGAAAAACAGGAAAATGGCCATAAGTATTCGTAATCTTGTCAAAATTCCTTTTTTAACGATCATCGGCTCATTAAGGTCAATTAACTGTGAGAGTTTGATAGATATCTACCCAGTCGTTAAAGAAGTTTGAAAAACAATAGCTTCGAGAGGTAGACATATTTACATATGGACCAGTGCAATGTCTACTGAAAGGTAGACATATGTACACATGGACCAGTGCCATGTCTACTGAGAGGTAGACATATGTACACATGGACCAGTGCCATGTCTACTGAGAGGTAGACATATGTACACATGGACCAGTGCCATGTCTACTGAGAGGTAGACATATGTACACATGGACCAGCGCAATGTCTACTGAGAGGTAGACATATTTACATATGGACCAGTGCAATGTCTACTGAGAGTTAGACATATGTACACATGGACCAGTGCCATGTCTACTGAGAGGTAGACATATGTACACATGGACCAGTGCCATGTCTACTGAGAGGTAGACATATGTACACATGGACCAGTGCCATGTCTACTGAGAGGTAGACATATGTACACATGGACCAGTGCCATGTCTACTGAGAGGTAGACATATGTACACATGGACCAGTGCCATGTCTACTGAGAGGTAGACATATGTACACATGGACCAGTGCCATGTCTACTGAGAGTTAGACATATGAACACATGGACCAGTGCCATGTCTACTGAGAGGTAGACATATGTACACATGGACCAGTGCCATGTCTACTGAGAGGTAGACATATGTACACAAGGACCAGCGCAGTGTCTACTGAGAGGTAGACATATGTACACATGGACCAGTGCCATGTCTACTGAGAGTTAGACATATGTACACATGGACCAGCGCAATATCTACTGCCTCCTGTTCCTTGGGCCCAGGGATTAAAAAAAAACACTTTCATATTGACCATCAAAAGAATTTCTGTTTTTCAATGACCCTATTTTATTATTGTTACTGAAAATTCATTTAAACATATACTTGCAAATCTCTTATTTTGTAATAATATATATGAGATGTACTCTGTGAAAAGGGGGCTTAATGCATGTGCATAAAGTGTCCTCCCAGTGTCGTCCCTGATTAGCCTGTGTGGACTGCTTTACGCACATGCATTAAACCCCCTTTTCACTAAGCACAACTCATATGCTTTAATTGAATAAATATATTTTAACTTACTATGATTTGTGTTTCAGTATCGTCAACCATGCATTAACAATGACCCTTAGATTGTAGCGCGTCATATTGTTCACTGTTTAATCCGGGTTAGGACTTTACATGAACGGATGTTTTATTTAAAAAATTGTATTGGGTGGGTATGAGAGGCTGGAAAATTTTTATCTTGCCTTTGGTCTGCTATTTCCTTTAATTGTTCACATCATAAAAAATGGTACTACAGCAGGTCTGACCTACTGACCCAATCACACCAGACATAATGGTTGATACATTGACCAAACTGGGCCAGACATAATGGTTGCTTGAGATTGATGAAAATCTTGCAATCATACAATTCTGTAAAACCATTCAGTAATGAATTCCTTAACATTGAAAGGGCAACACTTCCATACAACTCAACCTACAATATCCTCCCAGACTATGCAATAAAGCTTTCAATCAGCCAGGACTGACAAACAAGACAAGGCAACAAGATGCCATACATCTCTGACAACACATGCTGAATACACTGTGAACAACTTATTGAATTTGAACACTTGATCACTCTCAGCTGATATGATAGCAAAGACTGCATCCATAGCAACCAGTTTGTTTTATAACTAAATAACAATATTTATCAATTCGTTGATCGCATCATTTAGATCTTTCAGTGATCACTAGGGAAACTGAAACTTTTGGTGTTTCTTGGAAACTAGCTTATTTTGTGATATATGTCGACGTGATCACTGTAATAAAAGGGCGCGAAAATCATTCGTTTTCTTTCGTGGTATGCATAATTTATGGACCCGTGTCATTTGAATAAACATGTTTACCGGACGCAGCAGTAGTCTTCAGATGACGTTGGCGCGCGTGCCATGTTGTTACCTCGGCGTTTTGTAATTTGGTACACGAATACACGGGTTTCTTGGCGACTTCTGGGTAATAAAGTTATATGTCGGCGATCAGATTATAAACTGGAGTATTTGATAATAAAGTAGCCGCCTAAAGTTGGAATTTTGCAAATAAATACACGAACGGAAGACTTATTTGAAGACGCCGACATTGCCGGATTTCAATCGGTAATAAAATGAAAAATGCAAATTGATTATATGAATATTCATGGCACATTATGCAACATCCAATTAAATTGTTGCTTTAATTTTAGCCAATAAAATATTTTTTGGATTTATCCAATCAAAGACTGGATGGGTATTTTATTGTGTGTCTTTTGGCTATTAAAAAACATGATTTTCAAAACTACTCTGTATTTATTATTATAAGTATAATCCTGGCGCACATTTTTGATAGTGACTCTGAAGATTCAGAGTTTTCTTGCTTTGGGTCTTCTGACATTGATTGAGACACTTGGACACAGGACTTGTCACCGATTGTGGTACGTATCTGAAAATAATAATAATAATAATGATAATTATAATAATAATAAAAACAATAACTATAATAATGTGATAAAAATAATTTATATTGCCGGATCAAGTAAACATTCCATACAGTCATTTATCAATCCATTCAGCAATCAATCGGCACATCAATTAATTTATCAAATAATAAATCAGTCCATCAATCAATCAATCAATCAATCAATCAATCAATCAATCAAGAATGTCCAGTAAATAGGTGAGCTTTATAAAATATTTAGTTATATTTTTTGCTTACAGATGCGTGAGTTCACAGAACAATCGGGGCCTCAGCTGGAGGGCAAGGTGGATCCGGCAACAGGCTCACCACTTGACTACTTTTTCATCCTCTTTCCACTGACTCTGCTCCAGCTGCTGGTTGTTCATACCAACGCCTATGCAACCTTCTGCATGGCAAGGGATGGTCTGGACAGCTCCTGGGCTGAAGTCACAGAGACAGAGATGCGGGCCTTCCCTGGCATCAACATTCTGATGGTCCAGCGACATGTTTTTTGGACTGCGAGGAGTGCAGATGACCATGACACGGAACCGGTACTGCAAGATCCTCCAGTATTTTCATACATCTGACAGGAGCCTTGAGCCACCCAGAGGATCTGACAACTATGACCGGCTATTCAAGATCCGCCAGGTGATAGACACTCTACTTCAGACATTCAGGAACTCGTATGTATTGTCTAGAGATGTGGCAGTGGATGAAGCGATGATAGGATACACGGGACGCTTATCCTTTCGAAGATACATGCCTGCGAAACCAATCAAGCGTGGTATCAAGTGCTGGATGCTGTGCGATTCCAGATTAGGATACCTTACTAATTTTGAAGTTTACCTGGGACGTGACCGTGATAATGTGGAGCATGGACTGGCCTACAATGTTGTCATGAGACTCACACGATTTATCAGAAATACCTTCAGATGGGTCTCCTTTGACAATTTCTTCACTGGACTTCCTCTGGTGAAATCCCTTCTCCAAAATGGACTGTATTCATGTGGCACAGTGAGGTGCAATCGGAAGGGATTTCCCCAACAGCTGAAGAAGCCAGCAGCTCTTCGACAAAGAGGCGACTCGCAAGTCCTGCAGCTTGGGGACAGCAACATCACAGCCTCTGTCTGGATGGACCGCAAGCCTGTGCACCATTTGTCCAGCAAGTGATCCCACTGAGATTTGTAATGCACCCCGTCAATCTGGCCAGAACATCCTCCATCTACAACAGCCCCATTCAGTTGCTGCCTACAACAGGTCTATGGGAGGAGTTGACTTGCACGATCAGCTGCGTGCCAAGTATCCGTCAGGCCGTAATTCGAAGAAATGGTGGCGGTACCTCTTCTGGTTTCTACTGGATTCGGCTATTGTGAATAGCTTCGTTCTCTACAACGAGTGGTCCACCAGGGAAACGAAGAAGAGGAGGTACACGCATCTCGACTTGCGGAGGGAGCTGTTGAAGGAGCTTATTGGTGGCTACCGGAAGCGCAAGCACAGAGATAGGGATGATGCTGTGGACAGGCCAGCGTTGATGCCCGTAGAGAACATCGTATGTCTCAGGGATGTTCGGCCAAATGCCAAGTGGACAACATGCACGTACCACAAAACCAGGGTTGGGAACCGCAGTGACACTGTATATGGATGCAAAGTCTGCAATGTACACCTGTGTAAGGAGTGCCATGTTGTATATCATCAGGAATTGTAAATATGTGTGTATATGTGTAGCAGTGTAAATATGTTTGTAATATATGTAAATATATGTGTGAGTTATGTAAATAGTGTAATTTGTATGCTTTCATTATTGAGATGCAATGTACACCTGTGTAAGGAGTGCCACGTGGCCTATCGTCAGGCAGTGTAAATATATGTGTATATGTGTAGCAGTGTAAATGTTTGTAATATATGTAAATATATGTGTGAGTTATGTAAATAGTGTAATTTGTATGTTTTCATTATTGAGATCTTGCATTTTTCGTTTCGTTGTACTAATGAGATGCACATTTTTTGCTTAGTATTTTGTCTCTTGAATGTAATAATTTATTATGTGGTTTGCTTATTATTAGCAATAAATATTGATATTCAATTTGTTCACATTGTTTTCACTTTTTGTGTTTTAGTCCAACTTAATTATTGTAAAAAAAGGGATGGCATGCGAGGCAGAAACAACTGAAATAACAAAATATTGAGCAGAATAACCGCAAATATATGCCGGTATCAATAAATCTTAATAAACCATTTGGTGAATACAAATGTAATAGAAATACCAAGTATTGTAAGAATTTTATAAGAAATAATACAATTGATTTTGAAAATGAATGAAATTGTTTCAGAAATTCTCTGTTTTTCTATAGTAATTTATAAGAATTAACATGAATTTTGAGGCTTGCAGAATGAATTTATAAAATAAAAAAAAATCTCCTCAAGAAAGAAGAATTGTAGTTTGGACAGTAAGAAAAAACATTTTATATTCCAAAAAATAATTATTTGTATTTGATTCAACGCACCAACTTTGCAAAGTTTCTATGAGCTGGAAAAAGATTTGCATTTAAATCCAGTAAAACACACAACGGTCAACTTTACATGACTAACTGCTGAATAAAATAATGTTAAACATACAGTTTACACCACAGGAAAGGAAATTTTATTAGCTAAAACTTTTACATAAGTGTTTTTCAATAATATTTCAACTTCTATGAGAAAATCAGGTTCAAAAGCAATGAAGGTCGCGTATCCAAAGAGATAGATTTGCATTGAAACCCAGTAAAACACACAACGGTAAACTTGGCATGACTATAACTAAGCAATAAATTAAGGTAGAAACATATAGTTTACACCACAGGAAAGGAAATTGTATTAGCTAAAACTTTCATTCTTAGTATTTTTCAATAATATTTCAATTTTTATGAGAATATCAGGTTCAAAGGCAATGAGGGTCATAAAACAGCATTTTTCCAATAATGCCTGTAAAGATGGGGTACTGATATTGATCAGATGGCTATCAGCCACTGGTAAGCAGACAGCTAGGTCTTGTGGTAACTGGAGAGGCATATATTGGCTAAATGGCTGTCAAGGAAAGGGTTAATCAAACAAAACTGAGGGTCATTCTTTACAATCATAGATAATGTTTTTGGAGGGTTAAATTTATTTGTATAAAGAATATTGCATACTGGTAGAGTGTTTCTTAATACAGACTTATCAAAACCTAGCATTTTTGCAAGATGTGACAGCAATTTGTATGTTTGTTTCTGTTCTTTTCTTTTTTTTTTCATTTGGACTGTGCTCTGTGAAAAGAGGGTTAAATGCATGTACATGAAGTGTCTGCACAGGCTAATTAGGGATGACACTTTCCGCTTTAATGATATTTTTCTTATAAAGAAAGTCTCTTCTTCGCGAAAAACTAGTTTAGGCGGAAAGTGTTGTCTTGATTAGCCTGTGCCGACTGCAAAGGCTAATCTGGGACAACACTTTATGGACATGCATTAAACCCCCTTTTCACAGATCGCGGCTGATTTGCATTTTAGTCATACCAAAGCAGACATTTTACAATCACTCACACTTTCCTGGGGTAGCTAGTGTACCAGCACTAAGTGCACATAATAATTACATGCATGCTGGTTGATATGTTTGTCAAGTTTCAGCCCTCTATCAGTAATACTTTTTGAGTAACAGGCATGTTAAAAAAAAAAAAAAACATTTAAAGGGACCACACTGTCAATTATATTATAACAACAAGCAATTTCTTGAATCGATTTCCCCAACAAATATATTTTGTTTCTGAATGGGTGCACTTCAGCATCCGAAGCACGACATAGTTCTCACGATCTGCCTGAAAACAAACTCACGTTCACTCGTAAATGTTTGGATATCGTCGCGGGAAATTCCCATGGAATATATTGTCACCAAAAAATAGATGCAAAAATACTATTTTTATATGATCACAAGTGAAATAAAAAACGATCTTACACTGAAATGAACCAATTTTCTGTTTCTTTTAGGCCCCTTTTTCAAGAAAATAATTAACAACTGTTTCCCTTTCGCTGAAAAGTTACCCTTTCTCCTGTGGCGTGTCTCAATACATTTCAAAACACAAAATGACGTAACTCGTGTGACGAAATGATGTCATTATACCAGCTAAATTCTCCAGTTAAACTCTTTTAAAACATAAATAAACGTTGAAAAAGCATAAAATAAAAAGAAAATTTGTTGGATTCCTGGAATGTTGATTTTAATTCACTCATGATCATAGAAAATATGTATAAAATTATTTATGATAATGTAAAAATAGAAAAAGGAGTTCCGAAAATTGCTGGTGAAAATAACAATTTGTTTAATTTCACTGCTGTAAAAGAAATGAGTATCTTATTAAATCTATGTTACCAGACCACATCTAGCATTGTTATTTTGGCTATTGCTATATATAAGGAACACTGATTTTATATGTGTTATTTTTATTTTTTGAAACATTTTTTTTTAATCTGTTAATTTTGAGTGTTACTGGGGCTTTCAACCAATAACATGCAATAAGGTTTACATTATCAAAATGATCATGGTTTTAATGGATGGTATCTTGTATCCAGTTTGATATTTATAATATGCATACCTAGTTTTGCTTTAGGCTGATATGTAATGTACTTTATGTATTATTACCTTAATCAGCATATCATATATTTACTAACGCTGCAAGATTAGCAGCACCAACAAAAAATGTTAAATAAAATCAGCTATGTAGGTTATATAAATGATTTCATTCATGTTGTACATTTCACACATCAATCCTTCATATAATTTCCAGCTAAGCATGCTCATCATTCAACTTCATATTGCATGTGAGATATTTTGACGAGTCTGAAACTAAGGGGTTTGTGCGAACAAAAAGTGTTATTTAAAAAAAACTTTTAATTATTGACACCTTTGATTTTGATTAAACTCATTACTGTTTTATCATTTTACAATAAAATTATTTGTTTATTAATTTTCTTTCTTGAAAATAAATTATTTGTATACATGAACAAGATAAATAGATAAATAAAAGAATACATAAAAATAAATAAATAAATAAATCAAATAGATTAATTAATTAATTAAATAAATATATATCATATGAAAGTGTCTGTTTTTTAATTAGTGTTAAAAATAATCCACAGTATTTTTTTTCAATAGTGACTAAAAAAATTGCAAGGGAGACAACTCGTAAAGTTGACAACATTTCTCACCTGTATTACCTACCTGTAAAGTCCGATTTTTTCTACCTGTGTCGTCTGACCCAAATATGGACCGAAGCGAAACTTCAAAGAAGAGCGCCCCCTCACGAGTACAAATGGCGACAATTTGACAGTAAATATGTTTCAAAATGTAAGTTTCGATAGCGAATTTGTGTGTACGGTTAGGATACATTCACAGGTGAGCATAATTTGTTATGCCGATATTATCCCTTTGATACCAAAGCCGACAACATTACTGATGCATTTAACCGATAATTTGTGAGTGCTATTCAACCAAATCGGAAATCAAGTTAATTGGAAATGTATATTATAAGGTATGAACTTAAACAATTTGGTATTTTGCAGAACAAAAAACTAGTGTTAACTAAAATTATAAAGCGTTATTTCGAAAGGAAACTTCAGCGTGTGTTCAAGGTGAATTATTAATTGGTATTGTGGTGATTCATTGATTGCATGATCGAATAAAGACACAAAATATGGGTGTACCCTTATGTTTATTTAGTGTAGGAGGACATTAAAATGTAGTATACTGAGTCTGCTGTCAGATAAGTTGGTTCACAGGTATATAACTGTGTTATTTGAATACATTTTTTTAATTAAATGTACATTTCTTTAAGAAAAATGCATCGCATACACTATATTTTTTGTAATATAACAGATTCCTGTTAAATAAAGTGTTTGATGTGATGAAAATATGTGTTTGAAATTTTGAAGTTCTATCTTAGATGTTGTTAAATATACAAAAATATTTTTTTGGTACAACTGAATCTCACCTGTATTTACCAAAGACTACTTGCTCACAATATGATAGACATTGGCATTGTATCTTTATTTGCAAGTTATCATTTAACGACACTTGGTCTTAGATTGTCAAAATGATTTTCCACTTTTTGTTAACAAATTAAGAACACTGTACATCCGGCTGAGAAATGACATCAATTACATACACTCATAATGAAAATACTGTTGCATTGATTCATGAATAATAATTTGGCTCATTATTAGGGCTGTCACGATACGCCGTGAGCGTAGGGAGGCGGAAAACTACAACGGGCGAGGCAAGGTATGGTATTACGCAACGGGGGGTTAGAGGGTTAGGGTTTGGGTTAGTGTTAGGGGTCGGGTTAGGGTTTGGGTTAGCCTAAACCCAACCCTAAACCGACCCCTAACCCTTATCCTAACCCTTTTTTGGGGTTATCACCCCTGACCATGCCTCGCCCGTTGTAGTTTTCCGCCTCCCGTGAGCGTACCGCGGTATATCGTGGTACGGCAACACTGTATCGCGTTACTTACCACAATATTTTACAGAATATGTATTTGTGAAAAAAACAGCAGAACAACAAGTTTTACGACTTTATTAAACTCAATAATCAGAAAACACTGGTATCATAGTATGACTAGAAACTGTAAAAGAAACTGTAATAAACTTGATAGAAGTAGTCATTGTTATTGTTTGCGTCTTTTTCTAAAATGTCCGCCATGTTGTTTACAATAGCTGTGACTACGATCTGTGTAAATCGAACGCTTCAAGGGCATGTTCAAAATGCGGAGTCAGCGGGCCCAGTATTGAAAATCCGTAGCGTTCTGACTCTTCCTCGACTTATTCAGAATCTTAAGATAACATGATTCAGAAGTGCCATGCTTTGAACGATCGATATTCTAAAGAAAGAAAATAAGAAATAGAATAAACATCTTTTGGATAATTATGAACTTATTTGCAAAGGAAATCTGTCCCTAATTCCAAAAAAGGTACAGACCCATACATCGCCGTATTTTAAACGTGAAAGTTAAACATCTACAAGTGGAAGCGCTTGCTTGACCTGGATATTAACAGATTATTTATTTAGCCCTTTTGAATCGCTTCTACATTTTTCAAAACGATATCTATATCAAAATAATTATGTAATGTATTTATATCTGTGCTAATAAAATAATATTTAAAAAAACGTTGCGGCAACGCCGTACCGCGGTGCGATATTTTTCAAGACATGCACCGCGATATACCGGTGAATCGTGACAGCCCTACTCATTATGTAAAGGTTTAAAGGGACTGTCAACCACGAATGACGAAAATTGAAGAGTTCTAAAATACCGTATTTTTTACAATTATTAGTTTATATTGATTAAAATATCACGACTGGTATAGTACATTACTTGAAAAAGTTTTATATTTTCAGTATATTTGGTAATACAATTTCGCATTATGAAATCGAAAGTACATCTCGAAAATATGTGACATAACGATATACACACTATAAATAACGCTAGTAGATTGATAATTTTCTATATTGGATATATACAATTCACTACGCATGCACAATTAGAATTCCTGGGTTTACCACGTGACGATAATGATTAATCTTCTGGCGTTATTAGTCCCCTACCGGTTTCACCGGAGGGGACTTATGGTTTTGTCTCCGTCCGTCACACTTTTCTGGATCCTGCGAAAACTTTAAAAGTTCTAAATATTTTTTCATGAAACTTGGAACATGGATAGATGGCAATATGGACATTATGCACGTCATTTCATTTCATTCCAAAGTCAAAAATTATGGTTGCTATGGCAACAAATAGACTAGAAATACTGCTGAAAATGGTGTTTTTTCTGGATCCTGCGATAACTTAAAGTTCTTAATATTTTTCCATGAAACTTGAAACATGGATAGATGGCAATATGGACATTATGCACGTCATTTCATTTCGTTCCGACTTCAAAAATTATGGTTGCTATGGCAACAAATTAGTGTTTTATACAGGAAGGAAAAATGGCGTGGTGCAAAATTTAAAAAAAGGGCACTTTAGCGCGCGACATCCATAAAAAGGGCACAAATATATCTGTATAGTGACTTAATAACAAGCTTTGTTACACACAAACATTGTATGTATAGTTTTGAGATTTATTGTTGAATAATTAAACCAACAAAATCCAGAATGTATATTTTATTATGTGTTTTATATTTTTATGTAGTAACAAAAAACAAGATTAAACACCAAAGGATATATATCTTATACAAACTATAGCTTTTCAAAGAAGTCTTAGAATGTTAAATGAGTTACCCTCTTAAACAATTATTTATATTTAAAACGTTACACACATTGCACAAACAAGTCCTTTATATGCATCTTAAATGGAGATTCACAAACACTAACACTTTGTTGAATAGTCAGAAAGTTCTGCGTAATGACAATGTTTTCATGACCACGTGTTGTATTGTGAATATTTTATTTCGCAAAAAGTGTAACTAGGAACGGCGCCGTACTGTCTTTTGTTCATTGTCAATTAATTCAATACACGTTAATTGGTCTCCGATATAAACTTGTTTTGCTAACAAAGCAATTTGCATCAATTTCTAATTTACGTTTCGTTGAAAGTGGAATGCCAAAATCGGAAAGCGTACGTTGCGACATTCTAAACACGAATAATAAGTGGTACAAGTTCAATATTTTTGTAAAATTCATATCTGTGTTTGCCAATTAACATATTTTGACAAGTTACAAACGGGTCATAATGTTCTTAATTGAATCAATAGTGCAGGCCTACTACTGTTACAACAATTACAACAATTAACAACTTTTGGCCAAACAGGGTCCAAGACGGGGTATCAACTTCTTTGCCGACATTCACACGTTATTGTAATCAAAACATCGTGACAATAAACAAGCACGTGCTCCAATTAAGCGCGGTCTGCCTAACCGTGAACAACAACGTGTTAAGATTGTCGTCTGCTACAATTCATCAACACACATCTACTGTGAGCCTGCGCCAATTGTATTGGATAGGAGGCGGAGCGTTATTTTAATCGACAGCTTTAATATGAGCCTGCGCCAATTGTATTGGAAAGGAGGCGGAGCGTTATTTTAATCGACAGCTTTAATATGTCGCGAGTTGCTATTTTCGGCGTATGGCCAATTTTCAGGAAGTACAGTGGACGTCATGAGGTTTTGTAATCGGCCGTACGCCGCTTAGTGCAAGCCCTGTAAATTAATTTTTATTAACTTAAAACTGTTTTGCATTAAATTGAAATCAAATCAGTATTTTACAGATACAACTGGTGTTTTTTTTAATTTAATTACGCGTAAAAAGAAATGTTTTGATATAACTGAATTATGCATGAAATGCACAATTTCCATGTGAATAACATCGAGGTTTTCATCAAGTCTCCTAAGTAACTGTGCATGATTGTATCCGGACCGATTAGTGTTACAAAGCCACTGAAATTATTGATTGATATTGACACATGGTTATTCACGCATGACGTATTCACAACCGCGCGAATCTTCGCTGATAATAGTCGGCTTAGAAGCTTGGTTAAGAGGCAATTAAGTTGTTATCAATAAGGTCGCGCACGGCGGAAAACAGGGGGCGGCCTTTGAAAAGGGCAGCGTGGCGCTGATTTGCTTTGAAAGGGGCAGGGAGGCGCTTCAAAAAAGCGGCGTGGCGCCGCGCCTCGCTAAAACGGCCTGGATAAAACACTACAAATAGACTAGAAATACTGCTGAAAATGGTGGTTTTCTGGATCCTGCAATAACTTTTAAAGTTCTCAATATTTTTTCATGAAACTTGAAACATGGATAGATGGCAATATGGACATTATGCACGTCATTTCATTTTGTTCCTTAATAAAAAAAAATGGTTGCTATGGCAGCAAATATATTTTAAAAAATCTGGAATTTCTGACAATGGTGGAGCCGGTAGGGGACTTATATTGCTTGACAATAGTCTTGTTCATAGTTAACTTTTATTTACCTGGTAGACAGACCATGTAAAATTTATTACCAAATATACTCAAAATATGAAAACTTAACATTTTTTTCATGTAATGTAATATACCAGTCGTGATATTTTAATCAATATAAACTAATAATTGAAAAAAAAACAGTATTTTACAACTTTTATGTTCTATGTCGTCGTGGTTGACAGTTCCTTTAAATGCAAATAAAGTAATAACGGTCTCGACGTCAAAGTTGTAAGGGTAAGTGCCTTTGAATTCAAAGGACACTGGTGTGACCCCCGATAGGTACCAACGTAAAATGCACGCATGGGTTGAGAGGCATTTGGAATTTTATCAGTCAGTTGGTCAGTAGTTTGAGCCCAGTGGAGGGTTACTTTTTCTTCTTTCTTTAATTTTATTTTTGTTTTTTACTGGCGCATTTTAGATCAAATGTTTACATTTATCAATATTAAGCATTTAATGACAAACCTCAATTCATGCCAAAATCTTTGAAAAGGTCCCTTTAATAATGGCATATACTTGTTTGAAATTGGAAAATTATTATGGCTTTCAACACAACAAATACACTTTTGAAATCATACTGTCAAACAATTCATGTGTTTAGTTACATAAGTAGTTTATCAACTGATAATATTAAAATATCATTGAGCATTGTTTTGAAACATCTGCGAAGGTCATATACATGTATATCAAGCATGATAACACTAGGTACTGTAGCTGTTGTTTTTTTGCATTTATCTGAAAAAAAATGAAACAAGGTGATATTATGTACACTTAAAATTTACTTTTTAGTCTGTCATTATTGTAATCTTGGATTATTTTTTCTGCCATTTAAGTGACTAAAATAAAATATTTGTCATTGTTACATACATGTACATGTAGCAACAAAATAATTTATCCTTTGAATGGACTCGATCACTAATGGCATGTTTAACTTACTAGTATTTACATCGTAACTGCTCAATAAAATTATGTTTTTGAGTTTTGTTACTGTTAAAATGGTTTTTGTAAGTTTTACTGACGAAAGAGACATATTTGAAAAACAGCGTTTTTGCTCTATATAAAGTTAGTACCGCAAATCAGCACCATTCCCAATGCAACCATTTTTCCCAATTTCAAAATGAAAATTCCCAATTCAAATAAAAAAAATTCCCAATTCGCAGGAAAAAAATCTGCGATGTTTACTATTTTGTTTTACCTCGGAAATCGAGTAAAATTAACATCAGTGCTTGTTAACCAACAGGGGAAGTAACCGCAGCAAGTGTTGATGACAATATATCGATTGGGTCCCTGTGTCTGAATACTCCTGTACTCTAGAAGGGCCGAACCTTATTAATCAAAATGCAACACATTTTCACGAATTACCAGTAACTACGATGGCGTCGTATAATTCGAAGTATTATCGCAAGAAAATAAACAAAAAAGCGGTCGATAAACGCAGCCCTCTGACTAGGTACGGATTTACAGGTTCAGATTCACACCCATGTACGTCAACATCACAAGTACTAGATATTTGTTCAAATGTTTTCAAATGTCTATTGAACATGATATTTAAGGTGTTAATCATTGCTACATAGCAGCGTTTACTTTTGATTTCTAAATTCTAAGTATGAATTCAAATACAGGAATGTCATATTTGACTGGGTGGCAAATGCAAGTATTTTATTCTGTCCATATATTATTCTTCAATGATAAATATAAAATAAACCAGAAATCACACAGTTTTTTAAGTTCATTATATGCTTTATTAAGATTTTAGCATAATTAATTAATTTCCCAATTTTGAAGAAAAAGATGCTAATTTTCCCAATTCGTCCGGTACCGGCACCAGTCCCAAAGTGGTAAGGAAAAACGCTGGATAAAATAAGATATTGAATTGGATAAGTCACTGTTTATGACTATGTAATCATCCCAAAACTTGCTCATAACATTTTAAGTTTTGTTCTTATTCATGTATTATCTTGGCTGAATTTGAAAATGATTCTGGCTCTTGAAAACAATTTATCACATGCTACAATTGTTTTGTAACCAGGTTTTCAGAAAGAAAAAACTGGTTATTAGTTTTGTGAATGCCGGCGGGCGGGCGGAACAAGCTTGTCCAGGCCACAACTATGTTGTTCATTGTCAGATTTTAAAATCATTTGGCACATTTGTTCACCATTATTGGATGGTGTGTCACGCGAAAGAATTACGTACATATCTCCAAGGTCAAGGTCGCCATGACTAAAAATAGATTAATTTTAAACAAGGGGGTAACTGTGATGAACAATCAGTAGCAATGCACATTTTGAGTTGTAGTTGTCTCCCTTTATCAGACTTTTTTTTAATCGAAAACCTTGTTTTGTGACAATTTTGTCCCTTGTTTATTTTATATTATAATCATAACAAAAAATTTTGATCTTAAATATATAGCTTTATCAGCTTTTTCATTGATTACCTTAAACATTAAACTAGAAATGGCGGCAGCGGCCACCTATCCCCACGCTGCAGCTTTTGACCCAGGGGTCAGATAAAAATTCCAAATAATGCACAGTCGCACATATGCTCATAGCAACCATGTGTTTAAGTTTCAAGGTTCTAGTGCTAATAGTGTAGGAGGAGATAGTGGCCAAGACAGACAGACAGATGGCGGAGTTAACCACATAATCCCCCCGCTCCAATTCGGACAACTTTTGTCAGATCCTTTGTATATTTCTATAGTTCAACTATTGGAACATTACTTGCTGACAGAAAAGTTTAATTCCTTCAGATCCCAGGTGAGACACTTAGGACTAAGAACCCTCTTGTTTCATATAGAAAGCTAAAGTCATCTTTGAATAAACATTTGATATCGTACCATAAAAACTCAGTCATAGGTCCACTGCTAAAAGGGAACAGGCTAGGAACTTCCATTATCGCTGTGTGCGTCTGATATTTTACGGACCCAAACTTTTGGAAAAATACGTTGTGAAGAGTATACTGTCAGTTTAAATCGCTTAGGTGGAGAAAGATTCTTAAATATTCTGTTCAAAACACCGCGGTGATTCAACGTCTAAAATCAACAATATAGAGGAAAAATCAGTTCCACTGGCTGCGAATTGATGGGGAGGGTTTTGAAATGCGCTTTAAGTGCAACATTTAAGTGAAAGGTAATGTTAAAACAGTATCGGCAAAGGCTGGAGCGTGCAATATTCAATAGACACACATTATAGTCAAGCGCAATAATAGTACTGAAAACAAGCTGCAGAGAAGAAAATAGGGAAGTTTTTATCAATTTGTCAAAAACTAACTGACACATTCTAAGTTTTGAGGGAAAATACTAATTGTGGCAAAAAGCTTGTAGTGAATACTAATTGACATGAACTCTTATCAGTTTCCCTGATACATGTAGACTGTATTTTCAATGCAAATTTGCTTTTCATAGAATCATGTGTTATACAAGTGAAAAAGGGTGATAATGAAACCAAGAAATATAATTTATTTTTCTCTGGATATTTCATCATGAGGCATGAATATAAAATGTCACCAGTAATCATATTTCCATCATTACAGTAAATGAGTTTCTATTTGCTAGAAAATTTGTATTCATACCCAATTTATTATATTGAAGCAAAAGGAAAACAGGAGTGATCATAACCATTCAATATTGGAAACATAGTACAAGTCAAAACATAGAAAAAAGACAATGTTTATGGAGAAGCATATTTTGGTTTGCCAATATAGTGCCTACGTTAACGTTACCGATCACCGAAATCGCCATTGGCGATTACAATTCCTGGCAGGCGATTAAAAATAAGATTTTCATGAAATTGGCGATTGAAAAAAATAGACCCTATGCTTTTCATATCTAAGATTATCGAAAAGGCCCCAGGGGATAATGATGACCGCCTAGGTCGATAATCCAGATGGCTAATGTCTTAATTTGTCACGCTTTACACTGCGACCAGACTTTTTAGAACATTTGGGACTTATGGTTTGCGCTCTGTGTGTCCGTCAGTCTGTCACACTTTTCTGGATCCTGCGATAACTTTTAAAGTTCTTAATATTTTTTCATGAAACTTGAAACATGGATAGATGGCAATAAGGACATTATGCATGTCATTTCATTTTGTTCCTACGTCAAAAATTCTGGTTGCTATGGAAACAAATATATAAAAAAATATATATATATTTCTGACAATGGTGGAGCTGGTAGGGGACATAAATTGCTTGGCAATAGTCTTGTTTTAATTAGGATATTGTTGATTTATAATTATGTGAATATCGTGGTTAACCGCGATTGACAAAAAAAGAAAAGTTCTAAAATGCCGTATTTTTTACAATTATTAGTTTATATTGATTAAAATATCACGACTGGTATATTAAATTACTTGAAAAAAGTTGTTAAGTTTTCATATTTTCAGTATATTCGGTAATAAATTTAACTATAAATAACGCAAGTAGACTGATCATCTTCATCACGTGGTTAACCTCGGAATGCAAATTGTGAATTGTATATATTTTATATATAAAATGATAAATCTACTTGTGTTATTTATAGTGAGTATATCGCTTTGTCACCTATTTTTGTGATGTACTTTCGATTTCACATTGCAAAATTTTCTTACCAAATTTACTGAAAACATGAACTTTTTTCGAGTAATGTAATATAACAGTCAGCGCTTCCGTTAGCTTTTAAAAGTTGGAAGTCCTGACTACTTATCCTAAAATTTGTGGACGTCCCAGACATACATTTGAAGTCCTACTTTTATTTCAGAATTTTAATATACGTACATGTTCCAACTCTATCCATTACCCGATAATCCAGTATTATTACGATTGCTATTTTCAAAACCAAAGTACGGCCAATATTGACATCTGCCATTTTACGAAGTGCGTATACAAATTGAATTATGGGATGGGGGAACTCCCATTGAATATCCGTTAATCATGTGACGCGATTTGAGAGCATAGAGCACTGTTCATATTTAGTAATTACGACAAATCAACGACTGAATTAAAAATGTTACATGTACCTCCTTTCAGAAAAGTTTGCGTAGGTGAAAGCGAATTTCCAAGTATAAAAACGCGTCTTTCTTTAAATTTGACCGCGTACACTTCATTCCAAATTGCAATATAACTTGTCATGTTCATGCATGTAGACCAATATGTATCACTTGTATGCATAGTTTGACAATCTTACCAAGAAGAATTTGATTGACAAATGGAAAAATTAATATTGGCCACTCACAGAGAAATTCATTGATAACAGTAGCTCTTAGGCGGAGTTAACGGTTTTAATAACCCGATTGACTGACTGTTGACATTTGTACGTGTTGTGTATTAGAAAATAGCGTACATGCGGATTATCGGACGTTCAAAGGACTTCCACCATTTGCATAATGGATGTACGACTGCCATTTTCAGGCATCCACTAACGAAAGCGCTGATACCAGTCGTGACATTTTAATCAATATAAACTAATAATTGTAAAAAAATACGATATTTCAGAACTTTTTTTTCGTCAATTGCGGTTGATGGTTCCTTTAATATAAGAAACCAATTTATTGCAATTTCAGATGATTTTAAAACGTACACATTTTTTTCTTTGTCTTTGGGTACTTTTGCACGGATTTTGGTTTATTTTCAAGCATGCAATTTATATCCTTACTTCAAGAATCTACCATAAGGACTACAAATGTCAAATATTTTAACCAGTATAAGGAATAAACAACCTTACAAGACAAAAACTTCCTGATTCTGGGATTCCCAACTGAGTTTTGATATCAAAAGGCTTAGAAACGGCCATTAACCTTTCCTTTATGTAATCCATGGATATTCAGCAATTATGATGAAACAAACAAATGTTTCCAACTCTGTATAATTGTTGGTAGTTTAAACATATAACTTCTAGTTAACAGAATGGTATTTATTATTGTTGTATTCCATGGTTTTATTTTGCTCCTTAATGTACTTGTACTGTGTTGTTTTAATTTTAAATCTTTTACAAAAATGGATGGTTAATTCATAATAAGGTTGTAACGCAGGGCTCAACATTAACAGTTGTCCTATATTGCCCCTGGCAAGTGAAAGTTGGGTCCGGGCAAGTTATTTTATAATCTAGTTGTCCGCCCATGCAAGTGCAAAAAAGAACAGAGCATTAAATTTAGACTTTAATTAGACCTTAATTGCTGTAATCATTTTGTTAAGTGTGCAAAAGTAAAAAACATTTTGTGGTGTATCATTTTGATCTTTATTAAAAAATATGAGGTTTACAGTTTATGAGAGTCAGTGTTTGTGCAAGTGGCTTTACGTTCAGGGCAAGTAGATTTTCTAAGTACTTGCTTGGCAGGGCAAGTTGGTTTTTAGGTTATTGTTGAGCCCTGTAACGTAACGAATATTTGGGGCATTATTGAATTAATATAATAATTGAAATTTGTATCAACGCATTAAACCAAATTTCATACAATCTTCAAAAGGCAGCGCCAAGTCTAGATCAACTTTTCATTACCTCAAGATCAAATGTCATTAAGACGGGTCATGAGTCATTGTTTATCTTGTTTGTCAAAACATCGGTCAATGGCGTATGTTTTTGTACTGTGTCCGTTACATATACGTCATATTTACGTTGCAATTGTTAAGACATGTGACTTTGCACACGGCCACGGTCAGAATGTTCACGCGATACAATCAACTGTTTCATTGTTTTATATCGGTATTTTGACTGAAGTAAATAGTCAGTATCACGCGAACAGCCGGATAGAAGATGTCATAATAACTTGCTGTCGCGGGCGGGGCCCGTTGGGGGTCTTTGCTTTTATCTTGAATTTTACAAACATTTGAAAATGTTGAGTTGAGTTTAATAAGCAGAAATAAAACTCACAGAAATCTGAATTTGACTTTGTCTACGTTTATCATGTATCAATTACTACGTTACACTGTTGAAAAAACTCAAAGTACAATGTTAAAAGGTTGGTTTACAGATGTCCTACAAAGAGTTTATAAGGAAAATGTGTACATATGTCATCAATCAATTCGTTACATTATGTAGCCTGGTGTGGAAGGTCACTTTAACCCTTAAACATGAAGTGTAATTATACATAGGCTTGAATCTGTCATCTGTCAAAGATAAACTTTATCATGCACTGCATTGCAACTCCATCTATTTGTCAAACTTATCAACTTGGCAGTTTGCACACCCAATTATCAAGCCTATATGTGTTATATACTGACCTTAAAATTGTTTTTATAAATTTTATTACACAAAATGTTTGATCATTTATATTCTGCTGAGAAAGTCATTAACATTTTGGTAGAAGTAACTAGAGTATTGTACACCTAGCCACCGCATTTTTTTCCGCTTGTAAATCTTGAAAAGCTAATGTATGTTTTAAAAATGCATGATCCAAAAAAGTGGCAGTGAAAATTACAGCTGAATCTTGTATACTTTTGAAACTGGCTTGTCCCTTATGTATGTCTGAGTAATAGAAACCAATGGACACCATCTCCATCACTGTTATTTCCTTGTAGGTCATAATACACTAAATAGTTTCCCTATATAATTCAATGTAAAAGCGACAACTTTGAGCGAAAATAAATGCAACATTTTGCACATAGAGACCCCCATAACCATACCTTTTCTTAAAGGCCATTCTAAGCGGAATCAATTTATGCAATAAAAAAGATATGTCATGTAAAAGTCAAGAAAGAACTTGACACAAATCAAAATCGACTGTTTTTGCAACTTTTTTTTCCGACCGTTTCTTAGTGGAATGTAACCTTTTCTAGTGCAATGGTTTACTATAGTCTTCACGTGTATCATATTTCAGGGATTCAGTAGTGAACACCTATTCATGCCCTACCATTATCTCCGCAAGATAACACCCGAATAATGGTAAAAAGTGTAAAACATGCCTTCCTGTCAACTATGATATTTTTTTAGAGAGTACAGCCCTACATGAAGCGATCATTTAGTGTATTGTAACCTATAAGACAACGTTTACTGTTAACATCGCGAAAAATAAGCACTTCTCGATACTTATAAACCTATTTTCTATGCGCATGCCAATTTTCAGACCGATCTTTCACGTAGAAATGCTTGAAAATGCATTTTATTCTAACGCCTGATAAGCCATGTGGCTTTCGCGTTCAGAGCTTTGATTTATAACGGGCGTTCAGGCGTAAAACGATTACCCTAAATAATTACAATCGGTCAAAATACTGGAATAGTGTTACAAGCTATGTAGAAAAAGAAGTAAACAACTATTAAAACGTGTTCATGAGCTCTTTCAGCACAAATTGTTGCGATTTGAGATGCTCAAGACGAGTTTTTGTACGTTTTTTTTCTTATTTTCCTCTGAAAAAGTATTTTCTTCTTAACAACTCACGATGCTCCTTAAATTCGTGAAACAAACGCATTTATTCCGTGAAATTCGCCAAAACGCGTCATATCTCACTAAAAAAATGATGATTTTCTGTAAATACAGCTCCTTTGTGACTAGGCCTGGTTTTGCGTTTAGGTCATAATACACTAAATAGTTTCCCTATATAATTCAATGTAAAAGCGACAACTTTGAGCGAAAATAAATGCAACATTTTGCACATAGAGACCCCCATAACCATACCTTTTCTTAAAGGCCATTCTAAGCGGAATCGATTTATGCAATAAAAAAGATATGTCATGTACAAAGCAAGAAAGAACTTGACGCAAATCAAAATCGACTGTTTTTGCAACTTTTTTTTTCGACCGTTTCTTAGTGGAATGTAACCTTTTCTAGTGCAATGGTTTACTATAGTCTTCACGTGTATTATATTTCAGGGATTCAGTAGTGAACACCTATTCATGCCCTACCATTATCTCCGCAAGATAACACCCGAATAATGGAAAAAACTTTAAAACATGCCTTCCTGTCAACTATGATATTTTTTTAGAGAGTACAGCCCTACATGAAGCGCCTACATGAAGCGATCATTTAGTGTATTGTAACCTTGTACTGGGTTCTTTACTTTAGACATGCAGTTTCTAGTGCATGCTTAGAGTGCAAGTTTATGGTATGTTGCAAAACCACTTACCGTAATTAATCATACAATGCAGCATTGCACTGTGGTTCAATGCATAGTACAATCATGTAAATCTTGTTTTATAGATGAATAAATACTCATTTATTGCCTGACTAAATACTGTATAGTGCAGTACAGCATTTATTGTTTCCTTACAGAAAAAGGATTTGTGGTTTGAGCCATACATATCAATGAATGGATTTTACTTGAAATAAAAACTTTGAAATGTAGGTATTGTTAGGTATTTTAACTGTTTATGAACTACGAAATAGCAGTGGTATAGGCTTTTGTTTTTATTGTAGTAATAAACATTGGTAAAAAAAATTTATAACAATATTATTTGCAAGATAAGAAGCATTTACTTACTTACTATTTAGTAAAATTATTTAAATACTGTTTGATTGTAATAGTGCATACCTTAAAGATCTCAATATAAATTCAGGAGACAATTTTCAGTGTCGAAATTCGCACAAGCCCAAAGGGTTTTGGGTAGTGAAAATCCATTCAGGCTAGTGGGAATTTAAAAATTAATATAGTCGGGCTAGTAAGAAATATTTATATATGTGTGTGAGAATTTGGACTATTACTTTAAAATCTAAATTTCGCACACTGATTTGCGCGATATGAACTTTAGTATAGGATCATCCATTATGACAGCATCAATTAAAATGTAACAATTGTACATCAAACCATAATTATAAATATAGTACATCTAGATTTAAACATTAAAGGTTTCTAAAAAAAAATTAAATCTAATTATCAACCATTGAATTAGGCCTTTCGCAATTTATTGATTGATACATCAAGGCCAGTGTCTCAGGAATACTTGTCTAAAGATGCAAGTTCAGCAACATTTATAATTTATTCACATGAAGGCTAGTAGCCTATGGTAAGAGGAAAGATATTCAGTTTCCTCCAGTGCAAAGCTGCTTTCCTTTGAGGCTGATTTCCTAGTGTTTGGAGAGCAGGCCCCTGGGTGATTATTGAAGCCTCGATTTCCTAGTGTTTGGAGAAAGGGCCCCTGGGTGACTATTGAAGCCTCGATTTCCTAGTGTTTGGAGAGAGGGCCCCTGGCTGTCAGGTGGTGACTATTGAAGCCTCGATTTCCTAGTGTTTGGAGAGAGGGCCCCTGGCTGTCAGGTGGTGACTATTGAAGCCTCGATTTCCTAGTGTTTGGAGAGAGGGCCCCTGGCTGTCAGGTGGTGACTATTGAAGCCTTGATTTCCTAGTGTTTGGAGAGAGGGCCCCTGGCTGTCAGGTGGTGACTATTGAAGCCTCGATTTCCTAGTGTTTGGAGAGAGGGCCCCTGGCTGTCAGGTGGTGACTATTGAAGCCTCGATTTCCTAGTGTTTGGAGAGAGGGCCCCTGGCTGTCAGGTGGTGACTATTGAAGCCTCGATTTCCTAGTGTTTGGAGAGAGGGCCCCTGGCTGTCAGGTGGTGACTATTGAAGCCTCGATTTCCTAGTGTTTGGAGAGAGGGCCCTAGCTGGCTGTCAGGTGGTGACTATTGAAGCCTCGATTTCCTAGTGTTTGGAGAGAGGGCCCCTGGCTGTCAGGTGGTAACTATTGAAGCCTCGATTTCCTAGTGTTTGGAGAGAGGGCCCCTGGCTGTCAGGTGGTGACTATTGAAGCCTGGAGAGAGGGCCCCTGGCTGTCAGGTGGTGACTATTGAAGCCTCGATTTCCTAGTGTTTGGAGAGAGGGCCCCTGGCTGTCAGGTGGTGACTATTGAAGCCTCGATTTCCTAGTGTTTGGAGAGAGGGCCCCTGGCTGTCAGGTGGTGACTATTGAAGCCTGGAGAGAGGGCCCCTGGCTGTCAGGTGGTGACTATTGAAGCCTGGAGAGAGGGCCCCTGGCTGTCAGGTGGTGACTAGAGAGGGCCCCTGGCTGTCAGGTGGTGACTAGAGAGGGCCCCTGGCTGTCAGGTGGTGACTAGAGAGGGCCCCTGGCTGTCAGGTGGTGACTAGAGAGGGCCCCTGGCTGTCAGGTGGTGACTAGAGAGGGCCCCTGGCTGTCAGGTGGTGACTAGAGAGGGCCCCTGGCTGTCAGGTGGTGACTAGAGAGGGCCCTGGCTGTCAGGTGGTGACTATTGAAGCCTCGTTCTGGGAAAACTGGGCATGTGCGTAAAGTGTTGTCACAGTTTAGCCTGTGTAGTACGCACAGGATAATCAGAAACAGCACTTTCTCTTTTATAAAATTTTTAGTTTAAATAAGTCTCTTTAAAAAAAATCATGTTTTGGCGAAAAGTGTCGTCCTTGATTATCCTGTGCAGGCTTAACTTTATGCACATGCATTAAACCCAGTTTTCCCAAAAAGAGGCTGATATACAGAAGAGATACCCATCAGTGGCTGACACCTGGTGACTATTCATTGGTGCTCGTTGCTAATTTACTCCTACAGACTGTGATGACTATCTCATAATTGATGTAAATTACTGGGGGGGGGGTGGAGGTAAATGCATTATCTATTATCTGCCAGAATTTACCTAGAGGTACCCTACTATCCACAAGAACAATATCATCAGTGGCGTAGCTACATGCAGGCTTTGAAGGCACAGATCCTTCAATTTTTTCTTTAATGATGGAAGAATATTGTACCGACAATGCATGAACATCTTATTAGTTCCCTACCGGTTTCACCGGAGGGGACTTATGGTTTTTGCTCCGTCAGTCAGTCAGTCTGTCACACTTTTCTGGATCCTGTGATAACTTTTAAAGTTCTTAATATTTGTTCATGAAACTTGAAACATGGATAGATGGCAATATGGACATTATGCACGTCATTTCATTTCTTTCCTACGTCAAAAATTCTGGTTGCTATGGCAACAAATAGACTAGAAATACTGCTGAAAATGGTGGTTTTATGGATCCTGCGATAACTTTTGAAGTTCTTATTATTTTTCCATGAAACTAATGAAACATGGATAGCTGCCAATATGGACATTATGCACGTCATTTCATTTTGTTCCTACGTCAAAAATTCTGGTTGCTATGGCAACAAATATATTTAAAAAATCTGAAAATGGTGGAATTTCTGACAATGGTGGAGCCAGTAGGGGACTTTTATTGCTTGGCAATAGTCTTGTTTATAAATGGCAGAGTATTGAAAGATTAAATGTAATGGAAAAGATTTATTTTACTTGCCTAAGTAATTAAAATCACTCATTATTATATCCTTGAAGTTGAAGTTATTTTTTTTATTGCAAAATTTGACATCTTGCAAAAATATAAACAAATACTGTAAATTGTCAAACAGATGATATTATTATACCTCACTTTTATTCACAATGCTAAACTCCCATAGGCCATCGTGACATAGAAATACTGTCAGACCCAGCGGGAAAAAATTTACTGTCCAAAAAAAAATGTAGCCCGCATCCTGGCAATCACGTGACACCAGCGGGAAAAAATTTACTGTCCAAAAAATACTGTATCTCGTTGCCTTAGCAATCACGTGCGGAATGTTTGAAAATTATACTGTCCCATTCGCGCATGCGCAGTACGCAGTTTTGCATATCCGTTGTATTTGGATAATTAAAATAACTATTGCAGATGAAACTGTGCTGTAGAATAGATAAATGCCATTATTTAAGCTTTGACAGGAGTCATAAAAAAAACAATAAAGTTACAACGATATACACTTCCAGTGTCTGTTCTCAAGTCAAGGTGTTATGCATGACAAACACACAATCCGAAATAAGTTTTGGATTCGTTTGATGCTTTAAACAAATATTTTACTGTTAAAAAACCACCACGTCCATATTGTTGTATCAAAATGTTTCGTCACCGAAATAACGTCACACGAGTACGTCCTAAATTGCGTAATCAAGTGATGAAAATAAAATATGGAAAGCTGGTTCGGTAATATTATTTTAAAGTAATAATTGACGACTAAGAAAATTGATGGGATAAATTGATTACTTAAGGTCGGTTCCGAATAAAGCGAAGTTCATTTTGCTCGACCTGAAAATCTGAACCACTCAACATATTAATGGTTGTTCTTTGCTGAAGTTAAATACAATTATTGAATATTAATATTGTTCATGGTTCATATAAATTGTTCTTGATTGAATAGTTTGTTCGGTATAATAAAATAAATATTACATTTCGACAGGGTAACAGTAAATTTGTCAACTTTCAGAAAAATACTGTCAAGTTGACAAATTTACTGTCACCCTGTCAGACATGTTATATTTATATAATGAAACATCAACAATAACCACATTGTGGCTGGGACCTTTGGGATGGGAAAAAAGCGTAATTTTACCTAAAACTGCAAAAATGGTATATTTTCGATTTTGATTAAGAATACTATATAACTGAGGTATTTTGGAACTTTATAATTATATTTTGTAAGATTCGACTTACAGAGTTTAATAGGGAGCTAGATATGCTGACATTTCCAAAAGAAAATAGAAACACTTTATGAAGTCAAAATGGGAAGTTAAGGCAGTCATTTGGGAAAACTAATTCATATTTTGTTAAGATTGTACGTAATGGTGGAACATTTCCACCCAAAATTTGATCAGAAGAAACCACTGGTTGGAAATATATAGCTTTCCTAAGTTTCATTTTGAAATAAAGAGACTAAGAGGCATATTGTTGTAAGGTTTAAGCAATAATATATTGTTGTTTTATGCCTGGTAGTTTTATGTTGTTTCAATTGAGAAGGTAAGAACACATAGATCTCAGTACTGTCACTGAGTCATTAAGCTAAGAAATCTAGACCTGTTGAATTTGATGTGAAACAGTGAGACACTTGTTGTCTTAGAGAAGTTGTTGTGTAATAAACATTAGACAGCACTCCATGAGAGTCTAGCATTTAGTAGGTTAGGATATTGAGAAAAAAGTATGAATTCAATGAACAATCTTTTTTATTACCTCATCTATTTTTTGAAAAAAAAAACGAGCTATTGTCATCACCTTGGTGTCGGCGTCGGCGTTCGGTTAAGTTTTGTGTAAAGGTCCACTTTTTACATAAAGTATCAAAGCTATTGCATTCAAACTTGGTACACTTACTAACTATCATGAGGGGACTGGGCAGGCAAAGTAAGATAACTCTGGCGTCCATTTTGACAGAATTATGTGCCCTTTTTATACTTAGAAAATTGAAAATTTTGTTAAGTTTTGTGTTTAGGTCCACTTTATTCCTAAAGTCTCGACAAAGCTATTGCTTTCATACTTGGGACACTTACTAACTATCATAAGGGGACTGTGCAGGCAAAGTTAAGTAACTCTGACTGGCATATTGACAAAATTATGGCCCCTTTATACTTAGAAAATTGTAAATTTCGTTAAGTTTTGTGTTTTGGTCCACTTTACTCCTAAAGTATCATAGCTTTTGCTTTCAGACTTGGAACACTTGCAAACTATCATAAGGGGACTGTACAGGTCAAGTTGCATAACTCTGGTTGTCATTTTGAAGGAATTATGGCCCTTTTTTGACTTAGTGACTTTGAATATATGGTTAAATTTTGTGTTTACATCCACTTTACTACTAAAGTGTCAAGGCTATTGCTTTCAAACTTCAAATACTTTTATGCTATCATGAGAGTACTGTAACTGGCAAGTTGAATTTTACCTTGACATTTGAATAACCTTGACTATCAAGTTCAAATAATTAAATTTTGCTAAAATTGCCATGACTTCGTTTACTTATGATCAGATTTGATTGATACTTTGACAAAACAACTCTTACCTGACATACTACAATAGACTCCACCCTAACCATCCTCCATATGCCCCCCCCCCAGGAATCCTCCCCCCCCCCCCCCGAAAAAAAAAGAGGATTTTTGTGTGTGTGTGTGTGAAAGATCATCTTTCAAATGACCACACCCTCACACTATATCCCCCCGACCCCCCCCCCCCCCCCAATTTTTTTTTGATTTTTGTAACATGGTTAAAAAACAAAAATATTGTTCTTATTTTATTTTTGGAAGACCGTCCCACCCAAGAATCCCCCCCCCCCCAAATTTCTTTTGCATTTTTATTTCTTATTTTTGGAAGATAATGTAATGAATGACCACACCCCCACACTATACACCCCTCTCCACCCCACCCCTCCATCTTTTTAGCTAACCTGAGCACAATGTGCTCATGGTGAGTTTTTGTGATCACTTTTTGTCCGTTGTGCAACGTCAGTCGTGCGCCGTCAACATTTGCCTTGTTAACTCTCTAGTTTGATTGAAGTATTGAGATATGTCCCATCACCTTTAAAAAGAAAAATAGATGAGCGGTCTGCACCCACAAGGCGGTGCAAGACTTGTATTGAGGTAAGACACCTGTAGGACAGATTTTGTATGAAAATGAACCCCTGCAATGGCATTTATGTGTGTGCTATTGTTACTCATCACTGAACATAAATGTTATTGAGTTAGTCAGTTTTCTGGCCGCAGATTCCACCCTGTCAAGCCTGCTTCCAATCAGCCAATCATATCTAATCATGTTCAGTGCACTTTCTGATTGGAGCCATATGCTTAAGACACATGTTACCTAGCAGAGCAATTGTTCTTAACCCTAAACTACTTAGATACCTATTTTGAAACATTTGAAGTTCCTTAGAAAGTTAAATTTAATTACCGACCTTTTTTACTAGATTCAAGTTTTAAAGGCATCATTTCCAACCCGTACATGTAGATACTGATAAGCCGCAAACAGCATAAAACCTGAACACACGGCGAGTTACTCCCAGGCTGTTCTGGTTTTATTCTGATTGCACATAGCCATTTTAACTTTGTTTCTGAGTGGGAAAGGGTAGTATGGAATTCATAATGTGATGAATGCATGCCTTAAAATTGGAAATTCATCATTTCATTATTATTGTCTGGTGTAATCAGAGTTGTATATTACATGATCACCTACTGGTAAGTGGCCAGTGAATTTTTTGTCAAGACTGGTTACAGCCTGTTACAGACAACTGTGTTTCCCATTGGCAAAACAACAACATTTTTTCCCAAAAAATCTGCCCCAAATTTTCCAAAACAGAAGTACAACATTTCCAATAAACTCAATAATTGGTTTCTTGAGTTTATTATACAGCCATATCATTCTGTAGCACTTTGTAATATAAATTTGAAAACGCAGTTGAACATGCACTCATAAACAATTGGAATAATGATATTTACATGTATATTCATATAAATAATGTTCCATTTTTGCCAATTACATGGTTTATTGCGCTATTTTTCCCCAATTCAAAAGGCACAGGCTGTAAAATACAAAGCAAAAAATTCGCTGGTAACGATGTTTAAGTTATGCTGTTACGCAATAGGCTTTTTGCTGTGGTCAATAACTATTGAACATTATGTAGTTAACATTCTTCATTAGAAAAAATAGTGTGTATTTTACTGGGTAAACATTTGGTTTAAAAGAACAATATAAACTCATATTTAATCTTAAAAAAACAGCAACTCGTAGATTAAAATCAAACAATCTTAAATTTTGCTCTTTAAAAAATTCCTCAAAATCCTCTTATTTAGACGATCATTTGCTTGCTTTATGTGTTTTTTTCTCGCAGAACGCAGAACAAGTATTATATTAATAAAATACACATTTGAGGAATATTGAATCAATATAGGTCATGCCATTTCATATGTTTTTATCATTTTCTTGTCGTATGAGAGCATTTATAAGTGGCATAACTGGCAGATTGTTTAATTAGAATTCAAGACATTATTCTGAAGTCTGTCTGGCAAAAATCTGCCTGTCCAATCCCTTGCTAGGGAGATTTTCCTATCTCTTATAAGACCTACTTATGGTTTTGGCGTCAAATAAGCCTGTGACAGTTTGGGAGAAATTGAGCGTGAAAAAAGAATGATCCCATATAAATGACTGCAGAGGGATGTCTGGCTGATGCATGGGGAATTGAGGCACTTAATGGGTGATTAAATATGTTGTCCGTTTGTCAACCTTCACCTTATTAACAAGTTTGTCCCGCAACTCAGCTGACTTGTGTACAATTGTTGATGACAAAATAAGTTTTTGTCCCCATGTATTAAATATTCCCCTTTGAAAATATAATAAAATGGAAAAAAAATCTTAGTTTTAAAATTTAATTAGATCTTACTCACTTTTCTGCCTATAAAGATTCTGACATGAATTTTTGATACTTTTTTTTGTCCCCTACGGGCTTCACCGGAGGGGACTTATGGTGTGCACTCTGTCTGTCAGTCTGTCCGTCACACTTTTCTGGATCCTGCGATAACTTTTAAAGTTCTTAATATTGTTTCATGAAACTTGAAACATGGATAGATGGCAATATGGACATGATGCACGCCATTTCATTTTGTTCCTACGTCAAAAATTCTGGTTGCTATGGCAACAAATAAAAAAAAAATCGGACAATGTTGGAATTTCTGACAATGGTGGAACCGGTAGGGGACAATATTGCTTGGCAATCTCTTGTTAATCCATGGTCTTTACTCAGTACATGAAGTTTTATATAAGTAAACATAAAAGGTTTGTCTGTATTTTCACAAGTTAACAGTGTACATTGTTGAAGATATGTTATCATTTCAGAACTAAAATCACAGGTATAATAGCTTACTGATAAAAAGTAGTGTAGCCAAAAATAGCCGGTGTCAGACTACAAACATACATGCAATTATTTAAATAATAAAGACACACTTAATGTTATGTTATCATACAAATTAGCTGTTCTCTGGGAAACGGGGTTAATCCATGTGCATAAAGTGTTGTTCTAGATAAGTCTGTTCAGTCCGTAAAGTGTTGTCCTAGATAAACCTGTTCAGTCCCTAAAGTGTTGTCCTAGATAAGCCTGTTCAGTCCGCACATGTGTGTAAAGTGTTGTCTTAGATAATCCTGTTCAGTCCGCACATGTGCGTAAAGTGTTGTCCTAGATAAGCCTGTTCAGTCCGCACATGTGCGTAAAGTGTTGTCCTAGATAAGCCTGTTTAGTCCGCACATGTGCGTAAAGTGTTGTCCTACATAAGCCTGTTCAGTCCGCACATGTGCGTAAAGTGTTGTCTTAGATAATCCTGTTCAGTCCGCACATGTGCGTAAAGTGTTGTCCTAGATAAGCCTGTTCAGTCCGTAAAGTGTTGTCCTAGATAAGCCTGTTTAGTCCGCACATGTGCGTAAAGTGTTGTCCTACATAAGCCTGTTCAGTCCGCACAGGCCAATCAGGGTCGACACGTTTGGCCTTAACCGAAGTTTTGCTAAGAAAGAGACTTAATTTATAAGAAAAATATCATAAAAGCAGAAAGTGTCATCCCTGATAATTCCTGCTGACTGCACAGGCTAATCTGGGAGTACGACACTTTAGGCACATTCATTTAACCCCCTTTTCACAGAGCACAGCCAAAATATTGTCAAGTTATGTTAACAGTATTAAGCTTACATAGTCAGGAAGTGGTAACAGAGGCTATTTTTGAGATAAGCTCATTACATAAAAGTCCTTAACCTCAACAAGGACACAATGCAAAGTTACTGAAGAACTGCCCCCAGTCCCCACTTTTATTTCTCAATTTTATGTCCTTTCAAGATGGCTGAATGTTTGTCTTGTCAAAAACTGAAAACAAATACAGTAAATATAATTGTGTTATTCATTACTCGTTATAATTAAGGCAAAAACAGGGGAGGTCCAAGATATTTTTATGACCAAATTAAACAGTGTTTCCTGTTGAATTTTAATTTGTTAGAATAAACAAAAATCAGTCTTCATGAATTGAAAATTAGACTGCCTATGTGTGCTCATGTCATCTCAATTTTCTTAAATGGAATGTTTTATAGAAAGGGTATATATATAATTATCAGACATACGAAAATTCGCTGACATCTGGAAAAACTGTTGAGAGATGTACTATTGAATCCTTGGTCAAAGTCAGAACACAGTTAAAGCAATGCATTTCATATGCAGATGCTGTTCATATGAAAGGATATATCTGGAGAAGTTCTGTCACATTTAGCCAGACCAATATTTTAGAGGTTATAACGGTCCATTTACCAACTTAAATGTTCTTTTGAATTCAGGCTCATTCTGCACTTATATTAAATAATTTGCTACCACGCTAAGAGCAAATCATTGTAATACCTTTTTACATGAAACAAATTTTACTCAATGTCTTAGTAAATTGAATACAAAAGAATATTTGTTAATGTTAAAAATTGTGTAATTAATTTAAACGCTTTCTTTTTTAAAGTGTACAATCCTATTCAATTTTTTTTTCTTAACTCACACACTTTGTTGTATTTTCAGGGAGCTGTGTTCTGAGGTCTACAAAGCAATACCAGTTGGAGAGAAGACTCTACCACTGGGAGGGCCTGATCTGATCACACTATGGTCCCCTGCTGCTGAAGCTGCAATAATCACTTCCATAATAGTGCCACACTTGTGTGCAGGTCTCGATTTAAGATTCTGAATTGTCAGTGTTTTCTAAAGTGAGTTACAGTTTGGAGTTTTAATGTGGTTGAGTGGATTTCGCGATAGAAAATTTGCATCAACATTAATTATTTTACAAGTGTGCGTAACTGGCAATTATTTTAACCAGTGCATGTGCATCAGCGGTAACAAAATAATTAGCATACATGTAGTGTCATTTAGAATTGATTCTGATACAACAGTTTAATATTTGTGAAATGTGATAGGGTTAAAATGGATATTTTTTGTCTGAGGAATTATTCTTTTATCAATAACCCTTACATCAGGGAGTCGGTGATTAAGGCCTTAAATTGTCTGTGAGCTAGATATGAAGTCCATATTTCCTGGATGAATTGATGTTTGTTTTTCCCCTGGTACATAAATAAGGAGGTCAGTAATCTGGAATAGATGCAGAATTATTTGGCATGGAATAAGAAGTAAATAATCACCATATTGTAGCTGGAAATAGTCAAGAAAAGGTCAGGATTTCAAGAATTCATTTACAAATTATTTCCCAGTGACAGTGGACAAAAACTTCTGCAATCATGATTGACCACAGTGACCTCGTTGCCGAGATAAATCAGGTCGAGAAAATGACGACCCCCGAGCGGCTCAAACACGCGAAAAAGCGTCGGGCGCAGCAGTTGAAGGCGTTTGCAAACTACGAGAAACAGTTGGAGAAAGACAAGAACAAGAAGAACAAACAGTCTCAAAGCCAGAAGCAGCGATCAAATCGTAAGAAGGGAGGCGTGCGATTCATACACAACATCATGCTTTTAGAGGCGGCAGCGAGGAATGACATAGAAGAAGGTGAGAAATAATGGTCTAGCTTCAGTGTTTTTTTTGTTTAAATATGTGTTCAAATATGTTTCCCAAATGATTACCTATGTTTGAACTTGTATTGGAAAATTAAACTAATCTCTTTTTTTCAGCTCTATGCAAGTTTAATGTAAAATACACTTTATATTTATTTTATGGTATAAAGGAAATAAATATTATGTTACTTTCAAACAATCATATAAATTAAAAAACCACAAAAATTGAAAAAGTGTCGAATATATTTGAAACATGTTTTACTTTTTAGTTTTATAAAAGAATTTTGTTTCTCACAGATTGAGCAATACAACTAAAACAATCTTTTACATATTGAAAAAAACAAAAAAACAACAACAACTAATTCTTATTGTTTGGACTTTTTGTTAATTACAACAGTTTTTCAGGGATACACTTAAATTTGTTAGGAATATTTCTATATACACTGTAACTCCAATATAGCGCGGTCAATGGAGTCCAAGCCGCGAAACAGCGTTATAACGGATCCGCGTTATAGGTTTTGAGCTCATTTACTGCAGGGCGCTATAAAAAAAAAACAGGTATAGAATAGCCTATAATATAGGTCATGTATATTGCCATGCTGTGTTGACGCAAATACATGCATATAAACCGAATCGTATCGATAACAGTATACATACCGCTTTTCTTATGTACACATTTATCCGATAATCCAATAAAATTGCAACATCACTTAAAAAATAATAATCTTGAACATTAATGACGATATATGTTTAAGAAATTCATAAACACAACCGTACGCAAATATGCCATTTTCAGAAGTGTACAGTGCACTATGGGGCAGAGCTTTCATTGGACGAGTGACTTTAAATTTAGATTGAATGGAATACGACTCATGTACAAAAAATTGTTTTATTGCGTCATACGCATGCAAAAAACGTGTTTCCCGGAGCTTTCTGATACCGTGCGAAAATGAAAGTGAAACTCTGTTAACAATTGCCGGTACACTGCGTTCGCATGTAAATAATTCGTCTGCATTATTTAATTTCTTATACACGAACTGAAAGATTAAATGACATAATACTAGAATGATAATGAAATGACAGAAAAAGTTGTTTTATACAGTAGGCAGTATATTTCACAGCCACTCATTAAATATAGTCAAACTGCAACCATATCAAAGTAAGAATGTTTCAATCGTTTTGAATTACTTGAATTGTATAACTATCCCGCTTGCACTTAACTTATGGAAATTATCGCACTGAACCGCTCTGATGAGGAATACATGTAATAAACACTGACACGCGAGTTTTTCACACCTTTATTGACCTTACACCACAGATTAACACCAATTAGCTGTCGGTGTTGTTTAACCTCGAGGCGATTATAATCGGTTCAACGGACGGTTGAATAAAGCAATCAACATGACTGTGATTGCCGCCATCTTTGAATTGTCTGAAAATACATGAAGTTGCATAATACGGATTTGAATCAGAAATCAAATGGAACGTTGGAGAAAAAATGGGATCCAAGCACCCTCCGCGTTATATAGGATTCAGCGTTATAACGGAGCGCTTTATATTGGAGTTACAGTGTATTTCTTTATATGAAAGGTATGTTTTCACAGACTTTAGCTTGTATTAAAGTTTGTCATTAAATGCTTTAAATTTATAAATGTAAATATTGGACCTAAATAGTTTCAGTAAAAAACAAGAGAAAAGGAAAAAAAGTAACCCTAAACTGGGCTCGAACCACTGACCCTTGGAGTTCAGTAAAAGTCTAGCGCTTTAACCTTCGGCCATAGCTGATGCTCACACAGGATGAAGTTTATTTTATACATTATATAAGCGATCATAGTAATGTCACAACATATATCAAAAACAACAAAAATCTCCAAATTATTGAATAGTTTTCTGTTTATAAGGCTTTTCAGGTTTTTAAATCGTCGAAAGATGCATACAATGGATATTTTAGAGCATAGTAAAATGTGCCTCGCAAATACTATTGCTACAACGAAAATTTGCAAATCTCAATGATCAATTTGGTCAATTTATCAAACATGAAAAGGCCCCTTTATTGACAGGCTACGAACTGTTCAGTTACAAAGTATCTCTAAATTTTTCCATGGTGAAATGCGAGTTTATCTAGAAATAGCTTTTTTTGCTATGTGTTATGAAAAGAGAAATATATACAATGAGCTGTCAAGAGGACAATAAATTACACTATTTTTAGTACTTTTTCGTCAAGATTTTTATTTTCTTTAAATAAAAAGGACAATAAATTAGACAATTTTTAGCATGATCTCTACCACTTGGAACGACAGACCGTCAACCATCATACAACACAGACCGGAGAGAAACATCATAATTGTAATAGGCGACTTACAGACGAGGCCACAGGCCAACATGATGGTTGTTAAATAACCATATCTGTTTGAACTAATATATATATATATATATATATATATATATATATATATATATATATATATATAGTTTTGTCGGTCCTAGACCGATTGAGGTCATGAAAGACCGATTGAAAATCCCAAACAGTCGGTCAGATTCTGTTTGCTAAAATTCCAATGTCATGAAACCGATTACACAGTGCACACCCTAATTACATTCTTATCTCCATTAGGTGTGATAAACCATTCGCTGCAGTCTCTAAACAGGACAGGACCAGATTATTGCACGTCAGCCGACTAGTATCAGAGTATGGCCCCACGCAGCGAAGATTCGCGCGGCTGTGTATTAGTCATGCTTGAATAACCCCATGTCAATATCAATCGATAATTCCACTGGCTTATACCTAGCACAATCGGTCCGTAATGTGTACTCGTCCAGAATAAAATCGTTGACAGTTACTTCAGAGATACAAACCTCGATGTTATCCTCGTGGAAATTGTGAATTTTTATGCATGATACAGTAAACTTTCATATAAACAAAGAAGAAAATCGGATATTCTGCAATAATTGTGGGCGGACCTTATACACTGAAAGCACGCGCTGTAATTAAACAAAATATGCCGATATGTTTTCCACCAGCTTAATAATTCGGCAATAAATAAATAAAAGTCGCGGATCTGATCGACAGAACAGCCAAAAGTTATTTTTATGGGCGGAACTTCACATAAAATAGTACACAAGAAAAATAATATACATTGTATAAATCTTCAGTAAAAATCGCGTTAGAATCGAAATAATTTGTGTTCTTTATTGTTTGTTGTTGAATAACCCACGACTGAAAGTTTAGATGCGTGGTTTCTAGGGCTGTCACTATTCACCAGTATACCGGTATATCGCGGTGCATGTCGTGAAAAAAATCGCACCGCGGTACGGCGTTGTCGCACCGGTTTTTTTAATATTATTATATTAGCACAGATATAAATACATTACATAATTATTTTGATATAGATATCGTTTTGAAAACTGTAGAAGCGATTCAAAAGGGCTAAATAAATAATCCGTTAATATCCAGGTCAAGCAAGCGCTTCCACTGGTAGATGTTTAACTTTCACGTTTAAAATACGGCGATGTATGGGTCCGTACCTTTTTTGGAATTTGGGACAGATTTCCTTTGCAAATAAATTCATAATTATCCAAAAGATGTTTACTCTATTTTTTATTTTCTTTATTTAGTATATCGATCGTTCAAAGCATGCCACTTCCGAATCATGTTATCTTAAGATTATGAATAAGTCGAGGAAGAGTCAGAACGCTGCGGATTTTCAAAACTGGGCCTGCTGACTCCGCATTTTAAACATGCCCTTGAAGCGTTCGATTTACACAGATTGTAGTCACAGCTATTGTAGACAACATGGCGGACATTTTAGAAAAAGACGCGAATAACAATAACAATAACAATGACTACTTCTATCAAGTTTATTACAGTTTCTTTTACAGTTTCTAGTCAAACTATGATACCAGTGTTTTCTGATTATCGAGTTTAATAAAGTTTGTAAAACTTGTTATTCTGCTGTTTTCTTCACAGATACATATTCTGTAAAATATCGCGGTACGTACCGCGATACAGTGTTACCGTACCACGATATACCGCGGTACGCTCATGGCGTATCGTGACAGCCGATGCGTGGTTTCAAATCATTTAATCCCTATGCATCTTAACTATCGGCCGTGGGTTATTCGACTACAAACTATAACGTACATGAATTATTTCTTTACTATTTGGTTTTGTTATTGTCAGTAACCTACGCACAGACATTTGTTTGTTTCAATGCATGTTTGTAAGCTATTATCGAGTTGACAATGATTTAAAACATCGGTATAGATTTACACAGACTAATAATATTGACAACGATGAAAAACAGTCAGTTAAAACAGCACACGAAACAACCAATGTCAATGAAATAGCAAATGATAAAACAAAATGAGAAAACTCGTATGTTCCGTTTAAAAATAATGCCTAAGGGAATTTAACTTGTACATTTATTATACCATCTTCATGAATAGCAAAATCAATGGTATATATTTTAACGTAATTTGTCATGATTTCGGATATAAATTTATGAACACTTTTACCCCATTTAAATCCGGACCGAATGATGTTGCGGGAAAATATGATCCCTGTATATATATATACAGCGATTTTCCTCCTTCTTTTTAAAGTACCGGTAAACGGTACTTTCCCAATCGAACGAAAATTCCCAAATTCCCAAAACGGTACTTTCCCAATCGAGCGAAAATTCCCAAATTCCCAATCGGCATCTGGAAAAATCCCAATCAGCGTCCGAATTTTTTCTCAAAACGATAGAAAGTTTCGTAAAAAACCAACTTTCGGCGAGCGAACAAAGAAAATCGTATAGTTGTGTGTAACCACGCGCTCGATTAATTTCGGGTTTTATTATTCAGCGCATTCAATCAATAGAGTTGTTACTGTTTCCGGTTCTTTTGCCAGGCAGCCATGCAGCGTACTGTTTTACGTCGGTTTGTAACCTTATCGTAGTTTGAAATGAGTCATAATAGCAAATATTATGCCAAAAAACCAATCGGAACCATCTATCACAGGACACATTGACAGCAATAATGATGCTGTGCAGGGCGGGATGCAAGCAACTGAGTGATGATCAAACATCAAAGATTGTTGAAATTTTCACAAAAATGAAAGAGAGAGACATTGCTTTAAAAGAGATTAAAACAACTAGTAATTGATTTGGTGTGTTCTTTATAATATTTTGTTATTTATATAAACTTTATAACTTAATGGTCATTAAGGCATGCCTGCAAATGATTATTTAAATGGGTATGTTCAATTAAGTATGAACTGTATGATGTATTCAATAAGACCCAAACTTCACGACGCGATTTTCCCAATTTCAGGATTTCACGACTCGATTTTTCCCAATTTTGAGGTTTTCACGACTCAATTTTTCCCAATCGGACCGGTACGGGTACTTTTCCCAATTGGACAAGGAAAATCGCTGATATATATATATATATATATGTATATGAATTAATATATGAGCTAGGGTATATGTGCTTGTTTATGAAAATAAGAACACAACAGGGTAACCATAGTAGCAGTGTTCTGCCAAGGTATCAAAAAAGGTGGGACATATATTTCAAATCTTATGAAAACTTGGGGACATTATCCATACTTATGAGACACAAACTTATAATGTAATGAACATAAAACAAAATTATGTTTTTAAACTAAAAAAAAAGTTACTCTTTTGGCGTACCCGGTATATTATAAAAGAAATAAGAAACAGCGAAATACCAGTGTTTTCGGAAGCACCAGCCGGCGGCAATTTCACCTGTGACATGTAATCAAGAGAAAAAAATATCAATTGAAATGGTGCAAATACTGTTGAATAACCCTTTGTCAGGGCTTGCTCAGCTTTAAGAATATGCCCTGAGGCTGAAGATATAAGTTGAGGAGATTTGCAACTTAAAGTATTCAAATAAAGCAATGAATAATTGAATAATTTACTATCATTGACTTTGCGATGTTTGCATTTTACAAATATAGTCCAACCTGATTTTGTGGTCACCTAAGTTAAGCGGCTCCATGTTGTAAACGGTCAGTCTAAACCCACTGCCCTGGACGAAAATCAGACAATATTACATCTGAATTTTGATGGTCACCTGCTATAAGTAGCCAATAGTCAGTTTATTTTACAACAAAACCAATGTTCACCTGTGTTATGTGGTCATGAGAATGTCATTTAAAGGTGAGAAAACTTCTTACCAGCGTTTTTGTCTTGCATCTCTGGCCTCTATTTTGTGGTTAAAGAACTCTGATTGGCGTTTCTTCCTAAATTGATACACAATCTTATTAATGCGGCCCACTCTGAGAAAACAATACTAGGGTGTTGAGAAGGTTTGTTTCACAAATTAATGAGTGAATTATCAAAATTAATAATATTTGAGTTTATGTTACAGATTTTAATTTTCCCCATGCTTTTTGAAAAGCATGGGGATATTGTGGTTATCTCCGCTGTCCGTCTGTCTGTCTGTATTTCCTGGCTACTATCTCCTCCTACACTATAAGCAATAGAACCTTGAAACTTACACACATGGTAGCTATGAGCATACAGTTCACTCCATGCGTTTTCCCCCAAAAACGCGCTCAGTCCGCGTTTTTTTTTCTGCTAGCGAGTGTTCAGGCAGCGTTGAAAGATCGAGGTGAACTCGATAAAACGATCGGCCTGTGATTTTTGCCTAATTTGCGAAGTCAAGGCAGGCATTTTGCTTTTTGGGTGGAAAATCACCGTGATTTCACGTTACTCGTCACTCCGACGTCTTGCGAGAGCAAGATAATCTTCGCGCTAAATCCCCTCAATGTTGTGGTGATTCGCCGCAATTCGCCGTGATCGCAGTGACAACGATGACTCGCCAATTCATGCATAGAAACCGAATCGTATCGATAACTTTATACATGTACATAACGCTTCTAATGTTCACAATAATCCGATAATCCAACATCAAAAAAATAATCTTGAACATTTATGTCGGTAAATATGTTTGAGAATTTCATTAAAACAACAATATGACTACGCCATTTTTCAGAAGTGTAAAGAGTACAGCGCATAATGTGGGACACAGCTTTAATTGGACGAGCGTATTTTAATTTAGATTGATACAATACGATCTTACAAAAAAATGTTTTATTGCGTCATACGCCTTCATGTAAAAAACGTTTTCCTCCTGGAAATTGTGCTATTATAATGCATAATATTATCAAAACATTTTTTTCACACGTAAAGCGTTTTAACAAATTAATATACAATTCAAAACAAATATACCATAAGTATAAATGTTCCGTTAAATTCCCAAATGAGAATAAACATTTATAATCCGAAACACACTTCCGATGTTTTAATGATAACACGACGTTTACAAATGCTTTAAATATAGTCATCATGTATATTTCCCGACAAAAGAGCGCGAAAATTATGCGGCAATGTACAAGGTCAAGGTATACGAGTGTGCAAGTATTGATTTTTTTATACAAACTGCGTAGCGCAGAGAACATTGAATTCTGTTGATTTCGGTTAAATGTTTCTTTGGTATTTTTAAAACAGTTATATCGCCAACAATTTGATATTTCTTTTAAAGTCAATTCAAATCAAACACGCCATATCCGTATCTTTACTGATAGAAGTAAAACATAATACCTTGACTTGTATAGTTTTTTTGTTGTGAGAGACCGTCTGAGTAAACGCCGAAAAATATATCCAAACTGTTATTTTTGTCAATGCCCTTTGATCCATTATCGCACTTAATTGGCAGCGCCATCCTGTTGTTTCTGTGATTGTCACATCTTTTCACAGTTTGAACACATACAAAGAGTGCCAATTAGACACTTGAACAAACACTATCACCCGCTGGACAGTACACACTAAATAATCAAATGTTGAGGATTTTTTGTTTTTGGCGTGAAAACCCAGAGAAATGCATGTACATTATACATCATCATAAATTTATTGAACTCTGAGAACGCTAAGTGCTACGTTGATATACTCGTGTTTTTTTTTCAGCAAAACAAACACAATGTTTAACGGCTTTAATATATAGGCATTGATGTAATAACAAAAAATTATATACCACGATGTCATAATAACATGTACTTTAAAATAGAACAGTAATGTATTTCCGATTTCCGGCTTATCAAGCATTGTGAATGTATGTAAAACGCTCGGAAAGTAACACGAGTTATCCGCATTGGAGCCTGAAACAGAAAATAAATAAGTAAAGCATATTTTAGTCCAAATAATTAGATGTAATCTACCGATTACATTTAACCTTTAAATGAAAGTGTTACTTAAACAATTTTCCATGTCTTAAGGCGCGAATATTTTGCTAAACACTGTTAACAAAAGGGCTACATGTTTTAATTCTTAATGAAATGCAAAAATAAGTATTAACATAATCAATAAACACACACAGTAAGATCAAAGTTTAAATGGAAATCATATTTCTCGTAAATTACCAAATTATTAGTTTCGTCGAAATCAAATACCATGTAGAGAAACAAGGTATTTATAACCGACCAATGACAAAACACTATGCAAATTTCAATTTACACAGTGCTACGCTACATGTATATTGCAACAATATGGAATTTGAACAGTGGTAGTGTATTCGGGCCTGGAATATAATTGATTGTAAGTTTTAATAAACATTCTGCTAATGCAATTAGTTAAATAATGTTTACATGTTATGTTAAATAATTATTGCATGATCATTCTTCTGCGCTGTTATATTAATTTGGAGCCGTTAAAGCTTCCGACATTACTTCATCACGTTCATGTCGGAACGGGAGTATTTTTGCTAATACTCCCATTGCATACAACAACAACAAAAGCTTTATTATTGCAATGTATAATGTAAGTGTATACATATATGTTACATGTACATGTATTGTAGTGTAACCCTTAATGTAAATTAAAAAGGTGAACCACTGCGGTTCGCGGTGATTCGCGCTGATTGCGTAACAGCGAGATACGTCGCGCGACGGTCGCCGAGACATCACCCAAATTTTCTTGTCGCTCGGAATCACCGCAATTTGTCACGTTGCATCGATTGCGGTGATGCGAGAATCGCGGCAAAAATCACGGGTCGCGTAGTGTAATTCCCGCGGCGTGTATTACTTTAGCCTAGTCGGTAAATGCAGACAATTTCCGTTCTTATCAGTGACCGCTGCGCAAAGCCGCGTTAGCATTGTGCTACTGGGCATGCCAAAAAATAAAAACATTGTTATAATAAATTGTTTAAATACTGTGTTGTACATGTATAAAAAAGAAAATTGGATAGAAAATTAATATATGTTTTAATTCACAGGTACATCTACAATATGAATTAATACGCCTGGTGATCGTTTAAAGTTTATAAGGATAAATGTTCCGTAAAATTTCCAAATGAGAATAATAATAAGTAATCCGAAACACACTACGATTTTAAATGTTAACACGACGTTTACAAACGCTTCCAATATACAGTCATCATGTATATTTCCCGACAAAAGCGCGCGAAAATTATGCTGCAATGTACAAGGTCAAGGTATACTCCTGCAAAGCGTGCGTGTATTGATTTTTTGATACAAACTATGTAGCGCAGAGAACACTTAATTCTGTTGATTTCGGTTAAAAGCTTCTTTGGTATTGTTTAACAAAATTATATCGCGAATAAGTTGATATTTCCTCCAAAATAATTTCAAATCGAGCATGCCGAATCTTTATCGTTACGGTATTTTAGTAGAGTAATTATTTTAACAGTAATTGACTGTAAACTGATTAATGAAGACATCTGGGCAGAACTGGATTAAGTGTTCGACGTTATGAAAACACGCAAAGCTTGTCTACTGACTTATTGTGTAGACTGCTGTCTGCAGTGTTTTGACAAAAGGGATTAACATGTGTGAATGTCACTCTGCCGATTTGGTCCATAATTACTGGTAAACATTGTTTTGAATGTCAACGCAATAAGAATACAACCGTGAATATTTAATGCAACTATCAACTCAATAGTTACCACCTTCTTTTAGCAATCAATGGAACCTAACTTCAAAGAGAAAATAAATGCATTAGCGAGCAGAGAATTGACTTTGTTCCGACAATTAAAACCATTCCTTATGCATTCGTTGAACGTGTTTACTTGAGTAAGTTATGCCTTTAGACAGGAAGCAGCTTTTCTTTGATTATGTCAAACTGTCAATTCACACAGATTTGCGAGATTTTTAGGGTCCTTGGTCATTTGTTTACGTGTTCAGTAAAGAAAATCACCTGCTAACATGAAAACTTTGGATTAAATTATCAAAATAAAAACAATGTTGCAAACTGTGTTTATATTAATTGGTAAGTATTAGTTAAAAGACGACGTTTTGTTTGTCGTAAATCAACGAGTTTTCTATACAACAACAACTACTTCTACAACCACGTCGGGATCGATCTATCTTGGTTGTTTTTTTTTTATTGTAAATATTATACTACATGTACATGTATGTACTTGTAATAAATGTAATTTTATTTGAAAATCAGGAAGTCAAACAACATTAAATTGATCGTTATCTCGTAAAACGCAGCGTTTCCCCCGCGTTGCCAACGCCGAGGGCCGCCGCGTCGGCTTATCAGTTTTGCCGATCGTTAACCGCCGCGTCCAAAATCATGCAAATGCCGCGTCTGGCGGGATTTTCTTAATCTCCCTCCAGGTCAATCACCGCGGTGTATGGAGGGAAATTGGGGAAAACGCGTGGAGTGTACTGTATTTGTATTGTAATAATTGCAAACCAATTCTACAATAAACGTTTTCATTACTACATAAGTATCTGTGTATTTATCATAAAAACCAAAATGTAAATTATGTTTTTTATTTTCATGTACCATCCCTCGCGAATCAGCTAAAATGAAAAATTCTTGCCGTAAAAACGTATAAAATACATAGTGCATAGATTCGAATTTACCCTTAGCGTAACGGTAACGATTACGCGTGTTTGAATTATATTTTATTAAGAGGAAATGTCAATGCCACATAATTCGCAATATACCGCGGTAATTTTGTTGAAATTTACAACGAAACTTTTAACAGAAATTAAATTATCGCAATGTTGTACCGGCTACGAAATTTTTATTTACAAATAAATACACCCACGCCAATTTTCGCGCGCTTTTTATCAGGACGAAGAAATTCATGACCAGTACCGAAATTTAACGATTTATATACCAGTAAACTGCCATTATTACCTTTGCAATGACACTAATTGGATATTTCTTAAGTGTTAAAAACAACCCCAGCCTTGTGTAAACAACATTGTCACTAATCGACTGTTTTTCAGGCTTCACTGCGTGCCATTGTAAGCGGCGAAATATGGGGTGTTGATAATAGCTAGAACCAGTTTTTTGCTTAAGTTAGCGAATTCTCAGATTAAAACATGTCATTTAGTGATCATGCTCGTCGGATTTTTGGGAGCCATAGCCAAAGCGCGATATATTGGACAGCGCAATATAACGGTCCGCGATATATCGGCATTGCAGTGTACATTGAATGCTTTATTAACTAAGACTAGGTCTACAATGAATTGCATGTCATAAAGCACTGTTTGTTTGATGTGAGATGTATTCTATTGTACTGTCTGTATGAAGTTGTAGTTAACAGATGTAAGGAAAAGAAAGTTTTATTAGTTACATAAAACATACAGTGCATGTTTTTATGTTCTTTAAGATTGAGAAAATGCATATGCATATCAACATAAACATTTTTCTTTAAGGCTTAAGTTATATTCATTACCATTCCATGCTCCAGGAAGGTTGTCATATACTTTTGGAAACTGAAGTTGAACTTTCTGACCTTTGGGTTTGGATTTTTTTCTGAAATTTTTGAACATTTTAAACATATTAAGGACCTTAAGACTAGAATCTTTTCTTTTTTGCAGCTCTCAAATTGTTTTTGTTTTAATTCATTATTGATTTTTATGCCCCAGGATCGAATGATAAGGGGAATATTATGTTTTTGGCTGGTCTGCCTGTCATTCTGTCCCAAAACTTAAACCTTGAGCTGCACATTTTGAGTGGTGAAAGGTGAAGGTCAAAGGTCAAATATATGGCTTCAAAGCGGCGCAGTAGGGGGCATTGTGTTTCACAAAGTTTAAAGCCATTGTTAAATGTATCATTGTTCAAAATTAGCTTTCTTGTTAATTGTAGGAAATATACATTGAACAACACATTATTTATTCATGATGTCTTTTGTTGACAGTTGTGTAAGGTTGTTAAAATATATGACAGTATTAAAAAACATTTAATAACTTGCAGACTACTGTAGTTCTCACTTGCTTATTTCTGGTCTTGAATGTGTAACACAAACAAAGAGAAGGTGACTTTCCAGAGCTGTTGTTATCCCCACGCTTTTTGAAAAAAAGGTGGGGATATTGTGGTTATCTCCGCCGTCTGTCTGTCCGTCCGTCCTGGCCACTATCTCCTCCTACACTAAAAGCACTAGAACCTTGAAACTTACACACATGGTAGCTATGAGCATATGTGCGACCCTGCACTATTTGGAATTTTGATCTGACCCCTGGGTCAAAAGTTATAGCGGTTGGGGTGGGGCCGCGTCAGAAATTATCACTCATTTTTTTAGGTTATTTTACATTTACTTCTTTATTTCTACACCGATTCACTTCAAATTGATACTGGACCTCTCTTATGACAATACGGTCAATCTCAACCATGCATGGCCCCATTCCCAACCCTGGGGCGCCCCGCCCACATAGGCCACACCCACCAAAAATCTCCATTTACTATAATTTTTTCATTTCTACACGGATTCACTTCAAATTGATACTGAACTTTTGTTATGACATTAGGGTCAATCTCAACTATGCATGGCCCCAATCCCAACCCTGGGGCGCCCGCCCACATAGGCCACACCCACCAAAAAATTCCATTTACTATCATTTTTTCATTTCTACACGGATTCACTTCAAATTGATACTGAACTTTTGTTATGACATTAGGGTCAATCTCAACTATGCATGGCCCCAATCCCAACCCTGGGGCGCCCGCCCACATAGGCCACACCCACCAAAAAATTCCATTTACTATAATTTTTTCATTTCTACACGGATTCACTTCAAATTGATACTGAACTTCTCTTATGACATTAGGGTCAATCTCAACTATGCATGGCCCCATAACCAACCCTGGGGCCCCGCCCACATAGACCACACCCACCCAAAATTGCCTTTACTATAATTTCTTCATTTCTACACCGATTCACTTCAAATTGATATTGAACTTCTCTTATGACAATACAGTCAATCTCAACTATGCATGGCCCCATTACCAACCCTGGGGCGCCCCGCCCACATAGACCACACCCACCCAAAATTGCCTTTTACTATAATTTCTTCATTTCTACACCGATTCACTTCAAATTGATACTGAACCTCTCTTATGACAAAACGGTCAATCTCAACTATGCATGGCCCCATTACCAACCCTGGGGCCCCGCCCACATAGACCACACCCACCCAAAATTGCCTTTTACTATAATTTCTTCTTTTCTACACCAATTCACTTCAAATTCATACTGAACTTCTCTTATGACAATACGGTCAATCTCAACTATGCATGGCACAATTACCAACCCTGGGGCGCCCTGCCCACATATGTCACACCCACCCAAAATTGCCTTTTACTATAACTTCTTCATTTCTACACCAATTCACTTCTAATTGATGATGAACTTCTCTTATGACAATACGGTCAATCTCAGCTATGCATGGCCCCATTACCAACCCTGGGGCACACCTAGGTCAAACATTCGGCGTGGGGATACGCGTCGGCCTCTGCCGCGCCATTTCTAGTTGTTGTTGTTTTTGTAATGTCTGACTTTAGGCGTAAAGATGCCACTGTAATAGACTTACTATCAGCAATGTGACAAGTATTTCTCTGCCATTAGTGTTACCCCAGTATCTCCTCAGAGCAGATCTTGGCAGAAGCCATCTTGTATGCCATCACTTGTCATTCTAGAATGCAGCAAGTGTTCAGGAGATGAAATGAGGAATGTTCATTGGCTTCCAAAAGCAAATACAGGACTATTTCCTTGTGGCTGTCTTACTCAGCTTTGACCTTTCTTGACATTTGTAATTGTCCATTATTGGAACCAATGTTTCTCAAATACTATATGCTTCTTAAGTGAGAAGGCCATTTGACAAGCAAAACTTGCATGAAAAAATGTATGAGATATCTGATTGGTGAATGAATAATTCAACCAACGAATCATTGTTTACAAAATTACAATTGCAGATGATGCTTGATTCTGTCAGATATACTGTTATCCATTAGCTAAAAATACATATTTATAAAGTTATTCAATCATTTGATAGAAATGCTTTCCGGACATCATTAGAATAGTATTTAAAGTTGATATGTTATTTCATTGGTGATTATTTGGCTCATCCCTATAATTAATGAAACCAAACTTTTGACAGTTTGATTCTCCGCTGCTATTTAATGAAGTGATTGCAGAAATATATACTGTGGGTGTCATCGCTGAATACCCTTTATCTGGAGCCCCATTTTCAGCCAACTGGAGACTTCAAATATGTAGTCAGCAATTTCTTTCCTTCTTTATAAAGTACTGGAAAACGGCACTTTCCCAATTGGAAGAAAACTTAAATATAAATACAATTCAACATTTAGATAGTTTCCCTTTGCAGCTCTTTAGTTTGAACCAAAGTAAGTATAATCTTGACAACACAGTAATCAATTGTAAAATATTTGGAAGCAAAAAATCAAATACACCAATTACCCAATGTGAAGACTTCAAAGCGCGAATTTTCCCAATTTCAGGGTTTTTCGCACGATTTTTTCCCAATTGATAAGTAGCCGTTTGGCTTGCTCTGTCTGGACATTCCCATATACCATATGTGTGATTTATGTTTCAAGGGTTTCACTGGCCCCCTAAAAGTTATAGCCACTTCTTTGCAATTTAAAAAACATTACATGTCAGTTAATCACCCTTATTGTTTAAGTGACAATTATTTATAATTTGTATAAGATTAATGTTATTGGCTATCTTAAATTGTGTAAATGTTGTATTAATTACAAGGAGACGCTTCATATGTCTTAATAAGCTTGATTTTTATGCCCCCGGAGGAGGGCATACAGGGCCCTCTCTTGCTGCTAGGGGAAGCCACCCACAGCCCTCATGAGGGGGAATTTCGCATCGTTTTGGGCGAAAAGGGGAATTTTGGAAGATCTTTTCGCCAACCATTCAACACCTAAAATTTATATATTTTAATGTGATTTACATAAATATACATTTAATCAAAGGTTAGTAGCACCATACCAGCTGGCAACATAGGTATTAAAGTATAAAAAAAAAAAAAAAAATTGGGAGGGGGAATTTTTAGCTGAAAAAGGGGAAAAAAGTATACTTTTTTCATGGGGAAGCCGCCGATATTCGGCCGTAAAAACGGCCAAATGAGGGCCCTGGCATATAGTGATCGCACTGTCCATCTGTCCGTCTCTGTCTGTCCGTCACACTTTGCATTTAGGTTTCGAAAAATGCTCATAACTTCTATGTCGCTTCAGATGTAACCTTCATATGTGGTATGCATGTGCATATGGACAAGGCCTTTCCATAGGGGGGCATATGTCATTGTATGGAGACAGCTCTTGTTATATCATAAATGATTTGTTTGCACTTGACCACTAAAATAATAATAATCAAATAAAATGCATCATTGATGAACCAGCATGCTGCATAAATGTTTCAGAATTATGTAATAAATCATAGTACCACACATATGTACATGTGTGAAACATATCAAGACATAACAAAGCATGTAAATATTGTAGATCTAAATTTAAGTTAACACTTTCATATTTCAACGTTTTTGGTCATAGTCTTTGGACTGTCAATATTATACAATTCTTCTATTTTTATGCCCCCCTTCGAAGAAGAGGGGGTATATTGTTTTGCACATGTCGGTCGGTCCGTCTGTCGGTCCGTCGGTCCGTCCACCAGATGGTTTCTGGATGATAACTCAAGAACTCTTAGGCCTAGGATCATGAAACTTCATAGGTACATTGATCATGACTGGCAGACGACCCCTATTGATTTTAAGGTCACTAGGTCAAAGGTTAAGAAAGAGTAAAATGGTTTCCGGATGATAACTCAAGAATGCTTACGCCTAGGATCATGAAACTTCATAGGTACATTGATCATGACTGGCAGATGACCCCTATTGTTTTTCAGGTCACTAGATCAAAGGTCAAGGTCACAGTGACCCGAAATAGTAAAATGGTTTCCGGATAATTACTCAAGAATGCTTATGCCTAGGATCATGAAACTTCATAGGTACATTGATCATGACTGGCAGATGACCCCTATTGATTTTCAGGTCACTAGGTAAAAGGTCAAGGTCACAGTGACTTGAAACAGTAAAATGGTTTCCGTATGATAACTCAAGAATGCTTACACTTAGGATCATGAAACTTCATAGGAACATTGATCATGACTGGCAGATGACCCCTATTGATTTTCAGGTCACTAGGTGAAAGGTCAAGGTCACAGTGACTTGAAACAGTAAAATGGTTTCTGTATGATAACTCAAGAATGCTTACACTTAGGATCATGAAACTTCATAGGTACATTGATCATGACTGGCAGATGACCCCTATTGATTTTCAGGTCACTAGGTCAATGGTCAAGGTCACAGTGGCAAAAAATGTATTCACACAATGGCTGCAACTACAACTTACAGCCTATATGGGGGGCATGCATGTTTTACAAACAGCCCTTGTTACTGGTTTTATTATCAATCTAATTATTGGTCTTTGTGATCCCAGCAGCACTTGTTAATTGCTTAATCAATATTGTAGAGAGTGACAGTTAACCTGATAATTTCTACCATAAAACTTTAACTTCAATTGCTGTACAAACATCCTTTGTAACACTTACACAGTTAAGTTTGTGTACTCTGACTTGTATGGCGCTTACATTTATAGATGAATATTTATAACTGACAGTCGCTGGCTGCTTATGTTATGGCCATAGATTTTCATTTAGGATTCTGGACTCATTTATAAAACAATTGTCAATTTTCAAATGTTCTTGCCACTTGCATATTTGTCAAATATGGCCTAATGGCAACTATGACAATCTACACCGAAACCCCTTGATATAGGGCATTAAAACTTTAAGGTATTACCCTGTTTTCAGAAAACTGTGACCATGTAAAATAACATATATTTTTGTTTAATGATAAAAATCAGTGTATTATACAACTTCTCAAATTACCTCTGATGGTACATGTACACAGTATCAGAGAGGCTCAAAAGGAATTCAAAAGACATTTGTCATGTAAATGCATTTATGCTTCTTCATTTACATTTTTTTACATGTTTACAAGACTTGTTAAGCTGAAAGTATGATTCAGAATGAAAGTAAGGCATTTCTTTACTTATGTTTATTAATATTTATGCTTCCAGTAAGCTAAAGCAACAAATTAAGAAGTACTCCCAAGTATTTGTATCTTGTGTTAGCTGTCAGAGTGTAAATCATGTTGAGTCTCTGAATACACCAGGGGTCTTGTGATTTAGGATGATTTAGGTGTATCTTGTGTTAGCTGTTAGAGTGTAAATCATGTTAAGTCTCTGAATACACCAGGGGTCTTGTGATTTAGGATGATTTAGGTGTATCTTGTGTTAGCTGTCAGAGTGTAAATCATGTTAAGTCTCTGAGGACACCAGGGGGTCTTGTGATTTAGGATGATTTAGGTGATCAAGAGACTTGGAATTAGAAAATCCTTTCTATTTCAATTTTCTGAGTGCTTCTTAAGAACACCCCAGGGTTAGGCAACAGATGTGCCTCACTCTAACAAAACAAGGCTTAAAGTGTTGTCCTCCATAAGCCTGTGCGGTCCTCACCAGCTAATCCAGCGCCCTCACTCTACTTTGGGGGAAGGCAGGGCCCTCACACTACTTTGGGGGAAGGGGTCCGCAGCCCTTTTTTTTTTTTTTTTTAGGGGGAAATTTTCCCCCCAAAAGGGGAAAAAAGTATACTTTTCAGGTGGGGGACTGCCACCGAAATTCGGCAGCAGATTTGATAGATTGAGGGCCCTGGAAGGGTTTCCAGTCAACTCGTACCTAAGTCAACTCGTACCCTAGTCAACTCGTACCCGATTTGGTCAACTCGTACTTTAGTCATTTTTCAGATTGGTCAACTCGTACCTTTTTAATATTTGTTCTTTATGGAAACACATTGCGATGGTTGTTTGCATGCATTTGATGTTTTTTATGTTTATTGCAGGTACGAGTTGACCAAATAATTCTGTTGTACTGAGCAAGTGTGACACCTAAAAGTATCCAAATCGTTCTGATACAAATTTCTTTGTTTCATTTTTTTTTGTATTGTGGCAAAAATAAGATTAATGCCAAATTCTATTATGACAATGTCATTTTATTTTTTTTAATTAACTGTAAGCAATATTGAATTAGTTATTTAAAAACGTTAATTGGTTATATATCATTCACGTTCCATAAATACATCAGTTCTCATTGTATATACATATGGGGCCTGCTTTCTGCTAATCTTGGTATTAGTGTACATAGTACAACATACCAATGGCGGCTGAGCGCAGAATACTGCAATCGGCCACCAAAAAAATCTATATGGATTTGCGGACAGAAATACAAAGAAGGAATCTGCGGACGATATATACAATTGTTGCGTTATAACTCGTATACAGATAACTCTATTGATAGTTCTGTGTTCTTTATTCAGTTCTTTACATAATGTTTCAAAGTCCAATACATCCAAGTTCAAAAGTTAATCAACAATATATTACAAAATCCGTTCAAATCCATCTGTATGAAATTCTAATTAAATAATGTATTAAATTAATACATCAAGCAAAGATACTCTTACTCTAACGTATATTTAGTCGTGTTACTATGTCAATTGCGGAAGAGAAACCTATCACCAAAGACGTAATTTATCATATAAATATCGGTCATTTTGGTTTGCATATACAATAAATGGTCTTTTTAATTGAAAAGGCAGACGAAATCGACTAAAGTTTTAATATAAATTGACGTTTTATCTCTCCATTTGGAGACCGTTTACATAATTTACGAAATTGGCCTTTAAGTTGCACTGCTTACCATTTTAATATTTATATAATTAAATAATAATAATCTTATACCTTAATGTTTTTATTATAATTGAACATTTTCTTTGAGGCCCATTTCTACAAAATTTAAAATATACTGCTCTGTTTTATTTACATAATTTATGTTTATTTACTTAATCATACGCTAATAATCATATTAAAAATCATATTAAAGATAATTTCTAAAAAAATTAATAATAACAGTTCTGTTTTATAAACATGATTTATGCATGCATCAATATTTAGTATACTCTTTAGGATAATAGTTTCAACTTAATAATCATATTCTACATAACTAATTTCTATATGATTTAGTAATTGTTCTCAATGTTAACTCTATAAGGTTAATATGACACTCAATCAATCAATTAACACAGACCGTTATCTCTTTAATCTTTTAATTAATCGACATTGTTCAATAAAGGCCAGTTGCTACTTTACACAGCGCAATACACGCGAGAATTATTGTAAGTTGATCAGTTTAGTTAATTGAATATTGATGATGTTTTTATTGAGATTTAATGATGTTTGTATGAATTTTAAATTTATTTGCCTATGCAGGGATCGACAAGATTACAATAAATTAAATAATCCGACAGACGGTGGTTATATATTGCTGAATGAAAGAATCATAAACAACGCAAGAAGTTACACCCAAAATCTCATAATCTTAATGATTATAATACACATATTAATGTACAAATAATTTATAAATTTAATATATACAGCTTATATATGAAATAATAAATGATGCACTTTCTATTGTGTACATTATAATTTAGACTTTACATACTCACCAGTTCCAAATAGTTTATTATATCCTTTAACTTCAAAGTGGATCATACCTTTAATTGGTTAAGTCATCATGCGGTGTTTACAATCAAACATTTTATCAAAGAAAATGCCGACAACTACCGCGCGTGTCATTTTAGATGCACGACAAACAAATTGTTTAACAAACCGCCGACGGTCCTGTTGTCATAAAGGTGTTATTAGTCAACATTTTATCAAACAAAACGCCGACAAACACGTCCTTTATAATTATACACGTGTGAAAAATAATGAACTTGTCTACTTTTGCAAAAAAAAACAACATTTTTTTTATAACCTTAATCTATATTCATATCAAAAACTTATTTCACGCCTTTGATATATATAAATAATTTTTAAGAGGGTACGTGTTGACCAATTCGGGTACGAGTTGACTAGTGGGGGTACGAGTTGACCAAAAATCGGGTACGAGTTGACCAAATCGGGTACGAGTTGACCGAAGGTACGAGTTGACTAAGGTACGAGTTGACTAGCTCCCCCTGGAAGGGGTCCGCAGCCCTTAGGTGGGAGAATTTTCGCGGCGTTTCCCTTTTTGGGGGATTTTTTTACTTACTCTCTCATTATTACATTTGTACATGTTTGCACTATATTCATGCATTTTTAGCTCATCTATTTTTTGAAAAAAAATTATGAGCTATTGTCATCACCTTGGCGTCGGCGTCGGCGTCTGCGTCGGCGTCGGCGTCCGGTTAAGTTTTGCGTTTAGGTCCACTTTTCTCAGAAAGTATCAATGCTATTGCATTCAAACTTGGTACACTTACTTACTATCATGAGGGGACTGGGCAGGCAAAGTAAGATAACTCTGGCGTGCATTTTGACTGAATTATGTGCCCTTTTTATACTTAGAAAATTGAAAATTTTGGTTAAGTTTTGCGTTTAGGTCCACTTTTTTCAGAAAGTATCAATGCTATTGCATTCAAACTTGGTACACTTACTTACTATCATGAGGGGACTGGGCAGGCAAAGTGAGATAACTCTGGCATGCATTTTGACAGAATTATGTGCCCTTTTTATACTTAGAAAATTGAAAATTTTGGTTAAGTTTTGTGTTTAGGTCCATTTTATTCCTTAAGTATCAAAGCTATTGCTTTCATACTTGAAACACTTACTAACTATCATAAGGGGACTGTGCAGGCAAAGTTATGTAACTCTGACTAGCATTTTGACAGAATTATGTGCCCTTTTTATACTTGGAAAAATTGAAAATTTGGTTATGTTTTGTGTTTAGGTCCACTTTATTCCTACAGTATCAAAGCTATTGCTTTCATACTTGCAACACTTATTAACTATCGTAAGGGGACTGTGCAGGCAAAGTTATGTAACTCTGACTGGCATTTGGACGGAATTATGGGCCCTTTATACTTAGAAAATTGAAAGTTTGGTTAAGTTTTGTGTTTTGGTCCACTTTACCCCTAAAGTATCATAGATATTGCTTTCATACTTGGAACACTCGCAAACTATCATAAGGGTACAGTAAAAGGACAAGTTGCATAACTCTGGATGTCATTTTTACGGAATTATGGCCCTTTTTTGACTTAGTAACTTTGAATATATGGTTAAATTATGTGTTTCGATCCCCTTTACTTCTTAAGTATCAAGGCTATTGCTTTCAAACTTCAAATACTTGCATGCTATCATGAGGTTACTGTACCTGGCAAGTTGAATTTTACCTTGACCCAAATTTTTTTTTAAACGGTTAAAAAACAAAACTATTTATTTTGATTATTTTATGTTTGAAATACCGTCCAACCAAGAATCCCCACCCCCCTCCCCCCCACCCCCCCACCCGAATCCCCACCCCCCCTAATTTTTTTTTTTTTTTTTTCAAAATCATCTCACAAATTACCACCACACCCTCACACTATACCCCCCCCCCACCTCACTCCCCCCCCCCCCCAATTTTTTTTTTAAACGGTTAAACAACACAAATATTTATTTTTATTATTTTATGTTTGACATACCGTCCAACCATCGCACCCAAGAATCCCCACCCCCACCCCCCCCCCACTCCCGAATTTATTTTTTTTCCTTTTTTTCGCATTTTCGGAAGATAATGTAATAAATGTCCACACCCCCACACAATGCACCCCTCTTCACTCCACCCCTCCCTCCTTTGTGATTGAAAATGAGAGTCCCTTCACCTTTAAAAAGAAAATAGATGAGCGGTCTGCACCCGCAAGGCGGTGCTCTTGTTCATAATTTAGTATGTTTGCAAAGATTACATTGAAATAGAATTGAGATATAATAATCATGAGACGCATCTTTCTTTAAAAAAAAATTTACCCAAAAAATATTTTTTTAATTTTTTTTTAGGGGGAATTTTTCCCCCCAAAAGGGGAAAAAAGTATACTTTGCAGGTGGGGGACTGCCGCCAAATTTCGGCGCCAGATTTAATAGATTGAGGGCCCTGTAATCAGGGATGACACTTTGTGCCTAAAAGTTTTTTTTGTTACTATTAGCTTGTGAGGACTGCACAAGCTTATATGGGACAACACTTAAGGCACACGTATTAAGCCCAGTTTTCCAACAGCTTGGCTGATATGTACGTGTGGTTACGTGCTGAGCAGCAAAGTTTCCAATATAACACCATTGGATAATAGAATAGGAACATGGATAATTAAACTGAAACACTTTTGTGATTGGCTTGCTGCTGGTTTTCCATCAGCTGAGGATATGTTCATAATCTTTATGTAATAGCTGCAGTATTAGGGTTATAATATACATTTACAGGTCATCTTGGCATAGGAGGAAAATTTAAAGAAATACAGTTGCATCTTGTTTCACAATCTTCATTTTTGTTAACTTCATTTCAATTGCAAACACACTTTAAGTCACTTGATTCTTCTCATAATTCTTTACCACTTAGATACGTATTTTCACGCATTTGTAGTCACTCGGAAAGTTAAATTACTCGCAGGCTGTTCTGGTTTTATTCTGTTTGCACATAGCCATTTTCACTTTGCTTCTGAGTGGGAAAGGGTGAAATTCATTTTGTGAAACTGAAAGTTGATCTGTTTTGACATGCATTGTATGATTCAAGCTACTAACAAACAATTGTGTTCCCTTTCCTAGCCCTCCCACAATTCTTCAAGAAACGGTGATTGCAACTGAAATAATTGCTTCATTGTGCCTAGAATTTATTAAATTGCCTTAATGGTGTCTCTTATTTTTATCTTTCAGTTCGGAAACTGCTTATGAGTGGAGTAAGTCCCAATGTGACCAACGAAGATGGACTCACTGCACTTCATCAGGTAAAGTTCAACATTAAAGAATTATAACAGCACTTGTTTTCCTTTTAGCGCTTTTTTGGGCTGATTTTTTAGCTGTTATTCAGTAAAATTCCCTATTATAAAAAGGATTTTTTCCCCTAAATCCAGTCCTAAATTCCAAATAGATGGTTTAATATTCAGATGTTTTAAATTGAAATAGAACTGCTCATTGTAGAAATGTCGTTTTGATGTTGTCATGTCAATCTCACTGATATGTTTATTATTAGAATCTTGTGATTCATTTAAGAGTTACCAATAATTATTCCTATGTCTAAATCAAATGATAATGTGTTTTCTCCATTTAAAGCAAATTGAGGCGTCAATTCCCAAAGAATAGGTCACACCCTCAAAATGTTGAGAAATGGTCCTGCCTTTAAACAGTGGCATCTTCATGGCTAACAGTATTTAGTATTGAGAACTGATTTCGATTTTATATGGTGTCATAAATAAATAAACAATAATGCCGTCACATCTCATCTCTCTGTGTCCGCCACTGGTTCGATCTCCACTGCGGGAGCGGTCTTTTAGACGCCAAGTACTGGTTCTAGTCCCAGGGAGCGGTCTTTTAGACGCCAAGTACTGGTTCTAGTCCCAGGGAGCGGTCTTTTAGACGCCAAGTACTGGTTCTAGTCCCAGGGAGCAGTCTTTTAGACGCCAAGTACTGGTTCTAGTCCCAGGGAGCGGTCTTTTAGACGCCAAGTACTGGTTCTAGTCCCAGGGAGCGGTCTTTTAGACGCCAAGTACTGGTTCTAGTCTCAGGGAGCAGTCTTTTAGACGCCAAGTACTGGTTCTAGTCCCAGGGAGCGGTCTTTTAGACGCCAAGTACTGGTTTTAGTCCCAGGGAGCGGTCTTTTAGACGCCAAGTACTGGTTCTAGTCCCAGGGAGCGGTCTTTTAGACGCCAAGTACTGGTTCTAGTCCCCGGGAGTAGACAAGAGAGCGTTTAATAAGCCTGAGGATTTAAAATAAATAAACTATATTTACAAACAGAACTTTAGTCTATTTTGGGAAATACAAAGTAAAGCAATTATAAGATGAATATATAGATAATATAAAAAGAATATACTTATGTTTGAAATGTTGTTTGTTGCATTCTTTTGACTGTCACATGTTTCAAATGATTTATGTGCATTGTTTCCCATTTCTAGTTTACTTAACACAGTTTAGTAAACACAGACGATATGAATCATCTGGGACATTCTCAGACAGAAAACAATCATACATATGGAATATATTGCCTTCTGTCATTTTAGGGTCAAATGTTTTTTATTGCAAGAGTAAGACTCTGATTAATCACATGATCTGTCTTCTGATATGTGCCTGTGGGAGTTGTTGGTGATGATGATGGTGTTGGCCTCAGTAATCATGATTACGATGATGATTAGTTTTAATAACCCAAATAATAAACCACTTTGAGTTTGCTTTACTGCAGCTGATGCTGGTGGTGCTGTTGTCTTTGGAATTGACAATAATGATGCTTGTGATATTGTTATTGTTGCTGAGGGGACCATGATGATTCTTATTATATATTTAGTTATTATGTATTTGAGTTTGATTTCTACTAACGGATTATTGATCAAATTAATTTCTTATTATTTTAAATAATTTAAAATAATCAATTGTTATTCCCTCCTTAGACCCCATGCTGAACAGCTTTTGATAAATTTGTATAAAATTTTCTCCATTCTATATGACAAGCCTGGGTACGTAGTTTTTGTTGATGCTGATGGTTTAGCAAAAAGCTCAGCCTATTTATTCCTCAGAATTTATTTATCCTGAAAATTACAACATATCTCAGTTGGCTGTCCTCTCTCTGCCCTTCTTGTACAGGAAGCTTTGAAAATGAACTGGCAATATGCATGTAAATCCGGCTGTCTTCTTGGCTATAAAATTACCAATTTGGGGAGAAAAAGGGCGGTAGGTCCATGTTATTACCATCAATCATACTTGTTTACTTTCGTGGTGTTCCCTGTTAGTGCACTTCATTGTCCTCAACAATTGCTGGTAGATGGTTCAGCTTAACAAATGGAGTCCATGAATATGTAACAAGCATTTACTGAACACATATATCTCCATAGATTAAACTGAGAGAAATATATAAAAGAAGCACTTTGGGAAACAGGGTTTAATGCTTGTGGTAAGTGTTGTCCCAGATTAATCTGTGCAGTCTGCACTTACTTGTCAGGGAAATCTCTTTCCACTTTTCATGTTGTGCAGTCTGCACTAGTTACTTGTCAGGGAAACCTCTTTCCACTTTTCATGTTTTTGTTGTTCAAAGAAAGTTTTTTGTTTAAGTATTGTCCTTTACAGGGCTTAACACTAACTTTTTTTTCAACTAGCCCATTTGGACTAGTAAATGCAGAACCTATTAGTCCTGACCAATCTTTCATGTGCCCTGACCCAAGTATTATCAAAACCTTTATAATTATCATTCAACTTGTATTTTCTTGTGCCTGGAGATGCTCAATTATGATTCAATCATTCTTATTAGCTTGCCTTACTAATGCTAATGAATTTAATATTCATCTACTTAAGACATCTATTTGTAATCTTCAGGCCATTTCGGGAGAAATTTCCCTTGTTTTTTTTTCCCTTATACTTTCTTTTACTTTCCTCCTACCCTTTTCTTTTCTTATCCGAGGAACCCCCATCCCCACCCGTAAAGCCAAATTTAAATAACGACTTGAAACGTTAAAACTTTTTACATAGATTGCCGCGGTTTCCGTCTGACAACAAATGGTAAGTGAATCTTAGGTGACGCAAAATAACGTGTTACGGTAGTCGTAACAATTGTTCAGGGTTAACTCTACTAAAAGCCGGGATCGACCATTAATATTAGTTTTGCTAATTGAATTGCGTAAAAAAGATTGTCAAAACCTTCTTATCAATCAAACAAATTAAAATGATTTAAAATTGATCAATAACTAATAATTTTACAGTAACTTGTGTTAATGTCGAGTTTATACCTTCATCGATCCCGGACGATCAGGGCAATCCCGGCTTTTAGTTTAAAACGTATTTTTATCGAGAAAACACGTCACTTTGAGGAGACCAATCAAAAACCGTATCTAGCGGAATTCCGTTTAAAAATAGGTACTAACGTGTTTTACCAGGAAAACCGCCGGGGATTTTCTGAATTGTCGACCTCTTTTTGATTGCAATCAGGGGGTTCCTAATTTATTTCGAGTTACGATCTGTTTGTTGTCTCCGACTTCACTCTGGGATTTAATTGTCATCTGATCATACTGCATAAAGATTTTTGCATCTTTGAAAAGCTTATTTAAAACGCAGTTTATTGATATAGAACACATAATCCCGCCCAAAATACACACAACCGGTCGGGCATGTTCCTGGGACATTGGCTAGCCCGGACCTAGGTACAGGCAGTGAATGTCGTTCGGACGTGCCTTAGTGTTAAGCCCTGCTTTATTAGTCTGTGCTGACTTCACAGGCTTATCTGGAACAACATTTTACACACGTGCATTAAAGCCAGTTTTACAACATAGAAGCTTGTTTATAACGAGTATTCACTGAGCCAATATTTCACTGTGTATCACAGGGAGAGGAATATATCTACCGTATGCATTGGCTTTACAAACATGTCGTAGGGAAACAAATATGAGGAGTACATTACTTTTCCGTTGGGGTTTGATGGTTAATGACATCCATGGTAAAGAATATTGATGTTTGTTTGCCTAGAAAAATTTCAATTCTGCTTTGGCTGGTTTATTAACCTTCAG